>NW_016107494.1:452770-481272 GCF_001604975.1 Cebus imitator | reverse complement strand
GATATGAACAGACATTTCTCAGAAAAAGACATATGTGCGGCCAACAAACATGAAAAAAAGCACAACATCACTGATCATTAGAGAAATGCAAATCAAAACCACAATAAGATACCATCTCCTGTCAACCAGAATGTCAGTTATTAAAAAGTCAAGAAACAACAGATGCTGGTGAAGCTGTGGAGAAATAGGAATGCTTTTATACTCTTGGTGGGAGTATAAATTAGTTCACCTACTGTGGAAGACAGTGCAGTAATTCCTCAAAGACTTATAATTGGAAATACCATTTGACCTAGCATTCCCATAACTGGGCATATATCCAATGGAATATATAATCTATTATAAAAGTACAGACATGCATATGTTCATTGCAGTATTATCCACAATAGCAAAGATGTGGAATCAACCCAAATGCCCATTAATGATAGACTGGATGAAGAAACTATGGTACGTATGCACCATGGAATGCTATGCAGCCATAAAAAGGAATGAAGATGAAGCCGGATTTCATTATCCTCAGCAAACTAATGCAGGAACAGAAAACCAAACATAACATGTTCTCACTTATAAGTGGGAGGTGAACAATGAGAACAAATTGACTTACTGGGTCCCGCCATGGGAGTGTGGTGTGAGGAAGAGCATTAGGGAAAAGAGCTAATGCATGCTGGGTTTAATACCTGGGTGATGAATTGATAGGTGCAGCAAACCACGTGGCGTACGGTTACCTATGTAATAAAACTGCTCTTCCTGAATATACCCCAGAATGTAAAAGCAAACAATAAAATAATAATAATAATAATAAAGTATACAAAGCAAAAAAGAAAACAAGATTCAGTAGAATCTCTATCAAAATTCAAATGATAAATCTTTTTTTTTCAGAAACAGAAAAGGCCATCCTAAAATTTATATGAATCTTAAAGGATCCTCAGTAGTCAAAACATTGTGACATTTTGGAAAAGGAACAAAATTTAAAGACTCATACTTTCTGATTTTAAAACTTAGTTAAAGGTATAGTAATCAAAATGTGGCAGTGGCACAAAGCCAGACATATAGTCGATGGAATAAAATAGAGTCAAGAAATAGCCTCTCATATACATGGTAACGTTTTTTCAAAAAGGGAATGAAGTTCACTCATTGGGGATGGAACAGTCTTTTCAATAAATGGTGTTTGGAAAAGTGAATATTTACTTACATTCAAGTTATTGAAGCTGGATGTTTACTTTATACCATATGGAAAAATTAAGTCAAAATGAATCAAAAATCTAAATGCAAGAGATAAAACTATAAAAGAATAGTTGGTGGAAATGTGAAATAATAAAGGCACTGTGGAAAATGATACAGCTGCTTCTCAACTTACCATGGAGTTTCACCCGTATAAGCATGTCGTAAGTTGAAAATATTGTAAGTAGAAATGCATTTAATATCCAGATAAACTCATCAGAGTGTCAAAAATTGCAAGTCAAACCATCATATGTCCAGGTGCTCCTCAACTTACAATGTGCTTATCTTCCTATAAACTCATCGCAAAGTCAAAATCCATCAAATTTTGGTAAATCTGGAACCGTCTGTATAATAATTTCTCCAAAATTTAAACATAGAATTAGTACATGATACAACTATTTCAGTTCAAATGTGTACCAGAGAAATAAAAGCAGACACTTGAACAGATACTTTTGGATTTTTAAAATTATTATTCAGGGAGTATGTTTGTGGTTTGTTACATGAATATGTTTCGTGACACTGAGGGCTGAGGTTTGGGCTTTACCGAAATAATGAACACAGAATAAACTAGGGACCTTGTCAACCCTTGCCTCCTCCCACACTCTCCTCTGTTGGGGTCCCCAGTGTCTGCTGTTCCCATCTTTATGTCTGTCTGTACCCAACGTTTAGCGTCCACTTATACCTGAGAACATGCAATATTTTTTATTCTGTTTCCGCATCAAATATTTCTATGCCCATGTTCATAGCAACATTATTTGCAATAGCCCAAAGACAGAAACAAAGTTAAGTGTTTATCTACAGATAACTCAATAAAAATGTAGTGTGTACATATAGTTTTCAAAAGTGAAGAAATTTTGACAAATGCTACCACATGGATGGGCCTTGAATATATTATGCTAAGTGAAATAAGCCTGTCACAAGCAGACAAATATTGTACAAATTCACTTACATGAAGTAACCAGAGTAGTGAAATTCATAGAGACAGAAAGTGGAATGGTGGACCCTAGAGGATGTGGGAAGGGAGAGAAGGAGAGTAATTGTTTAACAAGAACAAAGTGTCAGTTGGAGACAATGAAACTGTTTTGGAGCTAGATGCATGATAGTGATGATGGTCGCACAACAACATATGTACCTAATGACACACAACTCTACATTTCAAATGGTTAAAATGGTGTTTCTCTTATGTATATTTTTCCTAATAAAAAATCACTTAAATGTACTGAAATTATTTCAATTTAGATTTCCAAATACATTTTTAAAAAATATTGGCGAGTTTCTAAGCCTCTGCAGAGCGATTTATTTTCAATTATTTTATGACATCTGGTAATTTTTTAAAGAAAATTTAGAAGAGCAAATTATTTTCATAAATGTTATTTGGAATCAATATGAGATTGGCATTAAGATCAATGGACTACTATATAATTTATATTACTAGTTTAATTATTGGCAAGTAGAACATGTAATATTTGAAATTACACAATTAACCTTTCAAACATTTCTATCATTTGTGTTTTCCATAGGGCTCTTTATGATAAACCATCCAAGAGATAGTCAACATTACCCTAATTTGAAAGAGAGAAAAAAAGAACATAAAACAGCATAATAAATGGCACATCGGATCTGATATTTAATGCCATGTTTTATGACTGCTAATGTAGCATCTTTTTTATTTTCCATGTTCAAGGTTCTAACATTCTAATATCCTATTGTATAATATTATTTAAATAAAATTAGAGGCCAGTTCCTGACAGGAAGCTGCCTCAGCCATGATATTCCTGTTTTAATAATGTAAACAGGCTATTTTTTCTCATGTAAAAATAAATCTGAATGGATTTTTCTGGCCCTTTTATTTTTTTATCCACAGAAATAGCTATAAGGAAGGTATTTGGGCCTATTAAGAAACAGCTTCACTTTTAATTTTTTTCACTAAAAATTCAGTATGCAGGCATCAGCATTAATGAAATAATACACAGGGGGAAAGAACCTACAGAAAAATTTCTGTCATGATTTCAGAATGAGTAGGACCCACAAACATTAAACCTGAACTACATTTCACGTGAAAAGAAACAGAGAGGCATGAACTTTCATGGACTGTCTGCACACACTGGCACCTGGAATGCGACAGAATTTGTTCTGAGATTATATTGGATTTAATCAAAATAACACTTCAGATTGATATCGCCACTGATATTTTATAGATGACAAAACTGAGATTGAGATTTTCAGTAAACTCCTCTAGATCCACAAACATACATATATGCACATTTACACACACCCACCCACCCACCCCCCCACACACACACACACACAATCTATGAATAAATGTGACACATATATAAATAAACATACATTAATATAAACTTTTAAAAAATGTGTTATCTAGTTTATCCCTCAAACATTTTTGGCAGTAAATCTAAAATAAGGGTGGCTCACTTTTTAATCACCCAAAACAAAAATAAAAGAAAAAAATTAAATTCATTAAAACTAAAACTTCATACAAGTAGTAAATAATTGAGAAAGTATAAACATTTTAAACACAACAAGTAGGATTATTTTAATGATTAAAATGTACTCATTACAAATCTTCTGTTTCTTCCTATCACCTAATTTTACTGTACTTTCACTTCATCTGGCAACAATTATATATCTTCACAGGAAAATAGTCTCTCAGAAAATCTAAATGAAAGATATTTTCTATCTTGTTCCCCATGTAAAAGATTCCCTACTGGAGGAATTCACTTACAAAAACACACTCTTGTAATCTCCTGTGTAAATCAAGTTGAAGATGTACACATTCAGCATAATAATTAAAATTCTCCAAACACTGCCCATGTTTCAAATGAATTATATATTATAACTTTGAAGTAAAAAAGCATCATAGCATTTTTCGTATTCTTCAAGTTAGAGTTGAAAGTGAGATGAAGAAAATAGCCTAATTTTAGTGATTCATATATTCATAGAAGACAAAGATTTTTCATCTATATTCTCACTATCAGAAGGAATAACAACTGAATCACAGAGATTTGAAAAGAGTTACTCATGACTGTGCAGTGACCTAGTGATAGAGTTGGGAACCAAGGAGGACAGTCCTCTTGAGTCTAGATAGAATGCAGTTTTCCACTGAGACACAGATTTATTTCCTATACTTTCCTCAGTTTTGATCAAAACTACTCTCAAAGAAAAAACATTCTTCATCACGAAATAAGGCTGCTCTCCTTAAAGTCGGTATGATCATTTGTATTGGTGCAGAAAAATTGTGGATTTACCAAAAAAGAAAAAAAAAAAAAGCTGGGGAGGCAGGGGCACAAGTTGACTTCACTGGAAGTTTTACAAGAAAAAAATATCTGCAAAATCCAAGACACTCTTTATGGGGTTTTGCACAATCTAGATTACTTCCTCTGTTCTGAAGCAACATCTGTAATATCCTAAAGTTCGGAACCTCTGAAACTTCCAGAAAGTGATTTCCCCTACTTACACATAGGACTTGGAAATGATAAAACAGCAACAGATCAGTTTCACTGCAAGGACTGAGAAGTGACTGACTCCATGAGTCGTCCTTAATTCCTTAAAAGAAGCTGTCTGTATCTGAATCTGCATGACTATAGTAAGAATTATTTAACACTGACAACACTTGTCTAGAATGTCAACCAGATGACACAGGAGAGTGTCTTCTGCAGTCTAGACAAGGACGGCTCTCCATAGCATACTGGCATGGAATCCTATAGGAGATGCCTCCTTCCTTCAAGTTTTTCCACAATAGATTCTCCTAAGAAGAGACACAGTACATAATATTGTATTTAACTGACTTAGGAATAACTGGTCTTATTAATATTTACACAATGTGTATTCTTAATGGCTGAGAAGGGTATGAAGTTGGAGAACCATAACTCATTAAGGTGTAAAGAAGTAAAGAATATAAAGTGAATACGTGTGCTTCCAAGTCACAACCTGCCATTAAGGTCCACGATGGTGCATCAGCTATCACAGACAGGTACATAGGTAAGTGGGCAGACAGACATTTTCATAGACAGATAGAAGCTGATTATGATAGTACATCCTTTCAGCATTGTTTTGGAATGAGGATGTGCTTACTCTGCTTCACTGTGTAAGTTCATAGGAGAAAAACTCAGTTTAATACTAAAAGGAATTCTAGTTTTTATAATTCTAGTTTTTAACTTTAAAAAGTTAAAAGCACAAAGTATTACCATTTGGCAAAAATTGGGTGTAAAAATGAAATCTGGATGACTATAGCACAGCTACTAATCATATGGTTACCTTCATAATTTTCAAAAGAAGATCCTTCATGTAAGAAAATATATCATTGCACTACAGACTGGTAATTTTAATCATTCTTGTTGTGCCTTTACTTTAATGCCCTTTTAAAGTAACAACATAGTACTTTCCAGGTATTTCATTAGAAAGACTGTATTTATATAAGGTAAAATAGAAGTTAGAAGCACCAATAAGATTATAATGAGCATCATATAATCAATCATCACTTATGATGAAAGAAATGAAAACAAAACACCAACCAAGTAGGAACGAGGCAACACTGCTCCCTACAATCATTATTGTGAATGTGGGCTCTTTAATTTCACTTGCGCCCATAAAAGCATATTCTAACATAATTCAGCCCTTTCACTTACCATAATTTCCCTTCTCATCTAGAAAACACATTTATGTATTAGCTGCAAAACCACTTTTGCTTGTCTGCATTTCATACTCCAAGATTTCTGCTGAATGGTTTTACAGAAATATAGTCACTAGTGCTCAGACTTCAATTTTATTTCTCAAACAAAGTTCTCTTAAGCACTTGCTAGAGTTCCTTCTTCCCTATAATCAATAAAAATTTAAAAATACAAATATAATTAGTACCTTTTATTATCTCCTCAAACACTCACTGCCTTACTTAGCTGACAGCAGTCCTACAGTCATCATAAGAACAAAGTCATTTTTCTGAGCAAGCTTTAAGAATATTGTTTAAAGAAATGTACATATTTGTTTTTCATTCCTGCACAGGAGATTTCAGAGACCTTCATAGGGATTCAGTAGCAACCATGAATCCAGTCATTTTTGACTCAGAGAATGAGATTACCAGTTGTTTTGCTGGTATTCACTGGGGAATGTCCACTGAGACTTTGGAACTCTAGGCTAAGTCACTAATAACATAGGATGGCCTTAGTCCAAGGTTCAGAAATGACTTCTGATAATATATTTAGAAGTTTGAAGGCAAGTCAAGGGTAAACTCAATGGAGAAAGAAACATTTTAGGTATTATACATGTTCAAATTGTTTCTTTTCTTTTGGAAATGCTCATTAAACTATAAAGCTATTTTATTTTATTAAATTAGGTGATAAAATTATGTTACTATTTATTAATATTTAGAAAATATTTAATAATTAAATTGAATTGAATTTTTATTCAGCAGAGTGCTTTAAATGTTCTCAAATTTCTTGTTTCCAGTAAATGAATTAATTATACCATCTATCTGGGAAAAGTGATATTGGTTCATTTTAAATTTTTTTGAGTTTTTAAAATATTTGAATTTTTAAAACATGCATTTAATTGACAAATTATAATTTGATGTATTTCAATATGTATTTTGATTTACATTTACGTATATATATATTTTGATATGTATAGGCCAGTCACATGAAGCAGTGGGGGTGGAGAAGGAACCAAGGAACCTGTAACTTGTGGTGATCAATTAGCTGTAAACACCACTGCACTTGGACCATATATTGACACATGTACATGCTGTATAATGATCCAGTCAGGGTAGTTAGTGTACTTTCCTGGAAAGGACAATTTCCTGAAACTCAAAGTGCACATATATTTCAATATTCCTGCATTTGAAATGCTGAAAAATTCCTTTGTTAAGTTTACAACCTTGTCTTTTTAGACAGGTGCCATGTCTAATGCAACCAGGGAACTGTTTTCACGTCTTTAAAAGACAGAAGACAAAACCCATGTGTGCTGAAAGAGAAGGTAAGAATCCTTATTTGATGTAGGAAGACAGGCTTCAAGGGAATTTCTGTAAAAAATAAAGACTTTTAGGTATACCTCAAAGCTACCCACTAGGGTCATGGATGCAAATATGGGAAATATGAGTCAACAACTTCCTCCGTAAATACCCCTCTTCTCCCTGACAGTGTTCTGGAAGTAGGAATGGACTATTTCACACGTCTTCAGTAGAAACCACAAAACTAAGCATAGCGTTGGCCACAACTTGGTTTATTCTGAAAGAAGAGATTAGAATAAGGTATGTAAATAAAACTGAGCTGTTTATTTTACATTTTTAAATGTCTGTGTTCAATGCATTTGAATTATTCATTAAGTCACAGTTCTTTAAATGAATAATTGTATTTACTGAAAAAATAAAAACCTCATTCTGTGTCCCAAAGATACAAGATTCAGATGATAACCATTTATGTCAATCTTTTGTAAAAACAGCAAGGGATGGTGGCACATGCCCATAATTACACCCATGGGGACACTGAGGCAGCACAGTTGTTACTGGGCCACAGGGTTCAACTGCCCATGGAGTGGTAGCAGACCAAAACACGAAGACAGTGAGAGTTGCAGCACAGAAAGAGTTTAATAATTGTGGTCAGCTGAAGGAGGAAAGAAAGGAAGCCTCAAGTCAACTTTCTGGAGAGATTTGGGGATGGCTTTTTTCAAAAAAAATTTACTTTAAGTTCTGGGTTATATGTGCAGAATGTACAGGTTTGTTACATAGGTATATGTGTGCTATGGTGGTTTGCTGCACCCATAAATCTGCCATCTAGGTTTTAAGGTCCTCATGCTTTAGGTATTTGTCCTAATGCTCTCCCTACCTTTTCCTCTCACCTACCAACAAGCCCCAGTATGTGATATTCCCCTCCCTGTGTCCTTGTGTTCTCATTGTTCAACTCCCACTTATGAGTGGGAACATGCAGTGCTTGGTTTTCTGTTCCTGTGTCTGAATTTGCTGAGGATGATCGTTTCCTGCTTCAACCATGTCCCTGCAAAGGACATGAACTCATTCTTTTTTATGGCTACATAGTATTCTGTGGTGTGTATGTACCACATTTTCTTATCCAGTCTTTCATTAATGGGCATTTGGGTTGGCTCCAAGTCTTTGCTACTGTGAACCATGCTGCAATAAACATGTGTGCATGTGTCTTTAGAGTAGAATGATTTATAATCCTTTGGGTAAATACCCAGTAATAGGATTGATGGGTCAAATGGTATTTCTAGTTCTAGATCCTTGAGGAATTGCCACACTGTCTTCCAGAATCGAAGACATATAATTGTCAGATTCGTCAAGGTTGAGATGTAGGAAAAAAATGTTAAAGGCAGCGAGAGAGAAAGCTCAGGTTACCTGCAAAGAGTAGCCCATCAAAATAACAGCGGATCTTTCTGCAGAAACTCTACAAGCCAGAAGAAGTGGAGATCAATATTCAACATTCTTAAAGAAAATGATTTTGAACTGAGAATTTTATATCCAGCCAAACTAAGCCTCATAAGTGAAGGAGAAATAAAATCATTTCCAGGAAGGCAAATGCTGAGAGTTTTTGTCACCACCAGGCCTGTCTTACAAGAGCTCCTGAAGGAAGCACTAAATATGGAAAGAAAAAACCAGTACCAGTCACTGAAAAAACACATCTAAATATAAAGACCAACAACATTATGAAGAAACGACATCAACTAATGTGTAGAATAACAAGCTAGCATCATGCTGGTGGGATCAAATATGCATGTAACAGTATTAGTCATGTTGGGCTAAATGCCCCAATCAAAAGACACAGACTGGCAAATTGGGTAGTCAAGGCCTATCGGTTTTCTGTATTCAGGAGACCCATTTCATGTGCAAAGACATAGATTGGCTCAAAATAAGGGGATGGAAGATTTATTAAGCAACTGGAAAGAAAAAAAAAAGCAAGGGTTGCAATCCTAGTCTCTGATAAAACAGACTTTAAACAAAGATCAAAAAAGACAAAGAAGGGCATTACATAATGGTAAAGGGATCAATGCAACAAGAAGAGCTAACTATCCTAAATATATATGCACCCTATACAAGAGCAACCAGATTCATAAAGCAAGTCCTTGGAGACCTACAAAGAGTCTTAGACTCACACATAATAATAGTGGGAGACTTTAAAACCTCACTGTCAATATTAGATCAATGAAACAGAAAATTAAGAAAGATATTCATCACTTGAACTCAGCTGTGGACCAATAGGACTGAATAACATTTTATGTAGAAAACTTGAAGTTTCCTAAAATTAAAAATGATATTTTAAGAAGCAATTGGCCAGGTGCAGTGGCTCACGCCTATAATCCCAGCACTTTGGGAGGCCAAGGTGGGCGGATCACCTGAGATCAGGAGTTTGAGAGTAGCCTGGTCAACATGGTGAAAACCCATCTCCATTAAAAACAAAAAAAAAAAAAAAAAATTAGCTGAGCATGGTGGCTCATGCCTGTGGTCCCAGCTGTTTGGAGGACTGAGGCAGGAAAATTGCTTGAGCCAGGGAGTCGGAGGTTGCCGTAAGCCAAAATCACACCACTGCACCAATTAAGGGAAGTTTGGACCTTGTGAACAGGGGCTACATGACTTTTAAACAGTAAGCAGCCATACAGAAGTGGACTATAGGGCAAGCTGGTTGATACTTAGTTTATTATTCTACTAAAAGTGTATGCTTTTGTTTAAAAACCCAGCAATTTAGTTTTATTTATTTTATGATGATGGTTTTAGTACGACTTGCACCTAGGTGTTTGAACCCAGCTTGGGCAACAAAATAACATAGTGTCTCAAAAAAAAAAATCCAGATGAATCATTTAAAAAAAGTCATTCCCATGAATATTCACTGAGATATGGATGGGTTGCTGCTCCTCATAAATAGACATATATGTAGTAAAATATGTTTCATTAATGAATCAGGAGATTTGATATAGAAAAACATTATTATTCCACAAATTATGCTGTAGATTATATGAAATCACACTGAAACACAAAACTGTTTTCCTGTAGACACTTTGCAGGCTGACTCTAATTATTCTGTGAAAATGCAATGAGCTAAGAATAGCTACACATGCTTTGAGGTGTGAATCGTTTGAATGTGGCGCAGGTACTCAAAAGCAACATCTGGGCATGTAAAGAGGAAAAGAGCAAGTCACTAATGCCAGATGCTGTGAAGCTGCAGAAAAAAGGGAATTATTATACATTGTTGGTGGGAATGCAATTTATCCCAGCCCCTATGGAAAGCAGTCTGGAGATTTCTCAAAACACTTAAACAGAGATACCATTTGACCCAGCAATTCCAGTGCTCACTACGCGCGCACGCACACACACACACACACACACACAATCATTCTACCAAAAAGAGACATGCATTCATATGCTCATTGCTGCACTATTCACAATAACAAAGGCCTACAGTCAACCTTGGTGCCCTTCAACAGTGAACTGGATAAAGAAAATATGGTACATGTACACCATGAAATACTATACAGCTATAAAAAAAGAGTAAGAACATGCTCTTTGCAAGCTACATGGATGGAGCTGGAGGCCATCATTCTAAGCAAATTGTCTCAGGAATAGCAAATCAAATACTGAATGTTCTCACTTTAAGTGGGAAGTAGGATTTGACCACACATGGAAATAAACATGGTAACAGTAGACACTGAGCATTAGTAGAGAGTGGGGGTGGGATTAAAAACTACCCACTGAGTTCTACATTCACTACCAGGTGACAGGATCTGCATTTTAAATCTAAGCAACATGCAATATTCCCATGTAACAAATCTGCACATGTACAGCCATATCTAAAATAGAAGTTGAAATAAAACATATCTGGGTATAACTGAACTCTCCCAAAACCTAACTAATGATAACCTACTATTGACCGGAGCCTTAGAAATAACATAAATCAATGAACTCATGCTTTGTGTCTTATATATCTTATATACCGTATTCTTAAAGTAGAGTAAGCTAGAAAAAGAAAATCAACAGAAAGAGAAAATATATTTACAATGTATTTAGTGAAAAGTGGTTTGTCATGAAGGTCTTCATCCTTGTCTTCAAGTTAAGTAGGCTGAAAAGGAGGAAGATGAGGAGAGGTTGGTCCTGCTATCTCAGGAGTGGCAGAGGCAGAAGAAAATCCACATGTAAATGGACCTTCACAGTTTGAATCTGTCTTGTTCAAGGTTCAATGCATATCAGTCATTCATCACTGCTGTCACTTGGATAATCTGGGGCTTTTCTTGCTTGTTCATTCCACCTTCCTTCTTGTCTCCTGTCCTCAGAGATTTAAAGTTTCTCAGGAATGGGCTCTTCTGGAGAGCAATGGCCTTTCACTCAGAGAATGGTCCTAAGCAGATAACTCTTATGGAAATAATGTTGGCCCTTTTAGGCACATGCTTAAGCTGGTATAAAAATAGTGGAGCAGGGAAGCCAACCCCAACCCAAGCTCTATAGACCTGTTGATTTATGAGAAAAATAAGTAGAAATGAAATTGTGCAGAGAGAATGTCTTGTATGAGAATACCAGTGGCTACTCAGGAGGCAAAAATTGAGTGTGTTGTAACGCGACTGGGAAATGGTTCAAGTAATCTACTCCACACTCAGCAGCCTGTAACTTCTGCAGAAACTCTTATAAAGAAACTCTTTTCTAAAGACAAATTGCTTCTCCCCAAACTTATTTATCCTGAGGTAAACATATTAATAAATCATTACTTTAGGAAAACGAGGAAGCTATACCTACCAGTTGGGAGTAAATAAAATACTATTTTATATTCAAATATTAAATAATTTGTTGTTCTCTTTTCTTAATAATAATGAGAGATACACAACATATGATATAACTATTATGCTGAATGATATGATTGGTTTGGACATTTATTATTTTGATTTCTTCATGTTAATGAAACTCAATTGCCTACAATTAACTGGAAAATATATGATCTACATTTTGATAAAAAGAAACACATACAAAAATATTCATACCTTGACTTATGCAATCATAATGTGAAAACTAAATTTTAAAATACCTGTAGCATAATTTGTTCCACACTGTGGGCATGGAATATTATTTTCCATAATTGCTGTACACTGCTAAGTTGACTTGAAGCTAGTGCTTGGACTCTAGGGCAGAAAGTTTGTCTACGTTTTCGTAGAGAAGTTTCTCCGACTCACTCGTGTCAGCGCCTCTATCACCTCCTTGTTTCTCAGGCTGTAGATCACGGGGTTGAGCGCTGGGGTGAGGATGGTGTAGAAGGCAGCCAGAACCTTGTCCTCTGTTGGAGATCGCAGGGATCTTGGATGTAGATAGGTGTAGACAAAAGGCACATAGTAGAAAGTTACTACAGTGAGGTGGGAGCTGCAGGTCACATAGGCCTTCTTTCTCCCCTCTGCAGAGTGCATGCGGTAGATAGCAAGGAGAACCCGGCCACAGGAGCATGCAATACCAATGAAGGGAAACACGAGAAAGATGGCAGTGCTCAAAAACACTGTGCCCTCATAGACCCAGGTGTCCATGCAGGCCAGAGTCACCATGGCTGGGACATCACAGAGGAAGTGATTGATGGCCCTGGCTGAACAACAGGGATGTGGAGCATATATAAAGCGTGAGCGCAAGTGTAGATAAGCCTTATCATCATACCCTCTTTTGCTCATATGGTTGGAATACTTCAGAGGAATGCAAATGGCCACATAAAGATCATAAGCCATTCATGTCAGGAGCAGCACTTCTGCACCTGCTAAAATCAAAAAGAAGAAACTCTAAATCCCACCCGCAGAGAATCAGATAGACTTGTTTCCAAGCAGAAAATCAGAAAACATCTTGGGGACAATAGTGGAGATGTAATTTAGGTCAACGAGGAAGAGCTGACTTAAGTAAGATATACATTGGTGTGTGGAGATGTGTGTCCAAGATGAAGACATGAGAAGAATCATGGACACATTGCCAATTAGAGCCATTAGGAAAATGAGAACAATGAGAATGAGGAGATAAAGGCCAATTCTGGATGGTGGGAAGAACCCCAACAAGATGAAATCAGCTGATATTTGATTGTAATCTTCCATGGGGCATTCCTACGATCCTTCCTGAAGGGAGACACAAGAGAAAGTGAAGTACAATAGCTCCCCCTCATCCACAATCGATGCAGTCCAAGACCCCTCGTGGATGCCTGAGACTTAGAATAACACTGAATCTTATATACACTATTTCATTGGATCCATCCATACTCATGATAACATTGAATTTATAAATTAGGCAAGTAAGAAATTAAAAAAATAATAATAAAATAGAACAATTATAGAAATACACTGTAATAAATCTATGTAAATGTTGTCTTTCTCTCAAAATATCTTATTGTATTTTATTCTCTCTTCTTGTGATAACAAAATATTCAAATATTCAAAAAAATTGAAACAAACTTAATTGCAGTCTCTTGATTCCTAAGCATGGAATCAGTTCATCCTTGATTATTGTGCGACCTATGATAATTCCTGTCATAGTAACTGAAAAATAGCAAAACATTTGCTTTCTTAGTTTTCTTTTTATTCAGTGTACTTTGGTTTTCAATATAGGACACAGCATATTAAACTGATATCAAAATATATAATTTACAATAGTCTGAATTATTGACACTGCTGTCATAGTTATATTTGAAATCACTTTTACTATCACTGCCCATCATTTATTTTCTATAAAGGGCTTTCTGTGGTAAAATCGCTAACAGACACTTAATATTAACCTCGATTCAAAGATAAGAGAGGAAGAGGTGAGTGAGGGATGTGAGGAGGGTCACAGGAATATCACACCTGATATTTGACCCAATGTGCATCTTTTTAGTTATACCATTTTAACCACGAATTTATTAAGATTAAATATCTTTCTAAGAAGAATTCAATCATATCAACTAAATGTTTAAAGTTTAAAAAAAGCCATTTTTTACATGTGCAAACAAACTAATATTAAATTATTTTTACTCCTTATTTTCTGTTGCTCGCCACCGAAATAGCAAGTAACTTATCTACGTTCCATTTACAAAATCTTCCCCTTGCAATACTTTCAGTCCTCCATCAACACTGAGAATCAAGCATCGGCATTAACCTCACTACACACGGGAAGAATCCGCATCCGTATTGAGGGCAGACTTTGCCTTATTCCCCCCACGTCTGCAGGGTCGAGCCCTGCGGGGTCTAGCGGGCGTTCTCTGCCGGGGCGGAGACAGGGACGGTGGAAACGAGCACCGGAGACACCGGGACGGCGGGGAAGCAGCTGGGCCCGGGCTCGGGGGCCGGAGCGGCCTCCGGGGCGAGCGCGGCGGGTCCTCCGCAGGGACCCCCAGGGCCGGGCAGTCCCGGGCGCGCTGTTTTGTGCCCGTCAGCTGAGAACGGGGCTTCAGGAATTGCGCCACTTCGGACATTACGAAAGGGGGCCGGGTGCGGCAGGGGACTGAAGGCCACACGCATGTCGCCGACATCGGCAGCGCCGCCTGGAGACAGGCCCCTGTGGAAGGATCTGGAAGGTCTCGGTCCTTCCGCAAGGGCATGGGAGTGGAGTGCTCTCCAGCTCGCGCGGGGCAGGGCCGTCCCCTGCCGAGGTCTCCTGGGCAGCGGTGCTTCCTCAGGCACCGGCGCCGCCGCAGAGACTGCAGAGGCCTTCCGGCACCTTCCGCGGGCGACGGGGCGGCCCGAGCTTCCGCCTCCGGCAGGTTACGGCGCCTTCCGCGGGCGACGAGGGGGCCCGGGCTTCCGCTTCCGGCAGGTTCCGGCACCTTCCGCGGGCGATGCGGGGGCCCGGGCTTCCGCTTCCGGCAGGTTCCGGCACCTTCCGCAGGCGACGGGGGGGCCCGGGCTTCCGCCTCCGGCAGGTTACGGCGCCTTCCGCGGGCGACGAGGGGGCCCGGGCTTCCGCTTCCGGCAGGTTCGGGCACCTTCCGCGGGTGACTGGGGGGCCCGGACTTCCGCCTCCGGCAGGTTCCGGCACCGTCTGCGGGTGACGGGGAGGCTCGAGCTTCCGCCTCCGGCAGGTTCCGGCACCTTCCGCGGGTGACGGGGGGAGGGGGCGGCCCGGGCTTCCGCCTTCAGCAGGTTATCGCTGCTGCTCGCCCCTTGCCTCGGGCCGCATTCCACAGTGTCCACTCTAAGTCACTGACCACAGGAGCCTGAAGCTCCCAGATAATCATGCATAAAGCGCAGGAAGGCTTTAATCAACGCGTCATGTTCAAAAAGACAAATATCTAGTCACTCAGCTACTTATTCCCAACCGTATTCTTTTTTCTATATTCTGCTTGTTAAACAGGAACTGGCGGAGGCTTCAGCCTCCTGCTTGTGCACTTAGACTTTCCACCCACAATCTCAGGTGGGAATTTCATTTCATGCCTAACATCAACCACTTGCAGTACAGATGATTTTTTGTTACAAAACTTCTCAGTTCAAGGTGAGGTATATGTTTAATGCACAAAGAAAACTTTATGTTTTAAAGTTCACAAATGGCCATCTAGTTCCTTAACTTTTATTTTTAAAGAACTGTACATGACAATGTAATGCTCGTTAAATTCCAGTGGAGTCAATCAGTTGATGAAATCATCAGTCGCCTATTCCAGTTCTTGCCAGAAGGCAGCACTTTATTAATTGTAATCAAAGTTTACTAAAGCATTTGCATGTTTCTTCCTAAAAACAAAAGTTAGAAACAGAATGTCATCATCTTTTTTATTTCTGGGGAGTGTCACACGCACCACTCAGCAAGTTTCCAAGAGGACTTTCTGTGGAAAAACACACACTCACCCCTCAATACTGTACTGGATCTGTCAGGCACATGTGTGGCCACACACTTGCATCCATGGCTCTAGGCTTCTCTACATGGAGGTTAGCTCTGAGATGTGTTGTTTTGTTTGTGTTCACCTGGTAAGGCTCCTGAGACCAGGGCAATAGAGGAAGAGTCGATAATACCCCAGGACAGCCTTAGGCCAGCACTGGGGGAGAGGTCTGGTTAATGTCCAGATATTTTCACAGACTCCGTCATCGTCAGTTCATTGGGAAAAGAGCCAAGTGTTATTTATTTGGACTCCTAAAAGTATCATTTTCTTGAAATGTTCTATATTTTGTAAACTAATATTGAACAAGTGCATAGTTATACTGTGCTTACAAATACTACACGATTTGCTAGTTGTTATTAATCTGCCTAACATATGTAATAAAATAAATTGGGATTAATTCAATTAAAGACACATATATGCACCTACCTGTGTAGTATACACATACATATATATAACTGATTTAAAAAATTTTAAATTATTATGTAACATATACATAGTGGATTTGGCTAAAATATGTAACTTTTCACACCATTTGAGTGGTATCGTTAAAACTTTAGTACAAGGTATTAAATTTTTTTCTCATTTTGTTGGAAATTTCAGGTAAAATTATGTATATTATTAACGAAAGTGAGTGTTATTCCCTACAATGTGTGTCATTTTGAAAACGCACACTAATACAATATTTACCCCTGGCCATCCTTCTGTGTGGTCATTGTCTACACATCCCCCATCACGGAATTAATGGTAATGTGGACCATGTTCCAAGTTTTGAAATAGAAAATGTTTAAAATTCCCTGGCAAGTGCATAAAATTTGTCATTCCAAGACACTCAAAAAAGTGATCTTTTTTGAAGACCAAACAGTTGGTTTTCCACATTAAAAAACATAGCTTTGCAGATGAAAACCAAAGTGCTTATTTTATCTTCCTTACAGGACAAGAAGTGCCTGTGATGAAAGAGTGGTGGAGAACCTTTATTTGGCCTGTGAAGAGCAGTAACAAAACAATGGTAAAGGGAAGGAAGACGTTTTAGACCCCACCTGACAACGACCCACTGGGGATGACAAACATAAGTGCAGGTAATGTGACCACATGAAACCAGGGATGTTTCTGATCTGAGCCTCAGGGCAGAGTCATCCTCAGGGGACCACAGTGGCTAGGGTGTGTGGTGGCCTCAGGAGCATAGACAGGTCAGGATGGCTGCCTGCGTTCCCAGGAGAAGCCACAGCCCTGAGCGTGCCAGGCGGGGTCTTGGCACCTGCCTGAGCTGTGAGCTGGAGCAAAGAGCGACTGGAGGATGAGGCTGGGCTCAGAAGCCCTTTGGTGCCAGGGAAGTGAGAGGTGATCAAGCTAGTGTGTGAAGCAGGAATGCCAAGACCCCGCCCCCCATTTCCCACAGTGTAGCGCCTGTGCTTGGAGAGCCCACTAGGAGTTTCTTGAGGCCAAAACAGGGATGCATCAGAGTCAGACTCGTGCAGATATTTGGAATAAATATGCCTCAGGGAAGGTCAGTGAGAACCACAGGAAGGTCTCCGACCACAAAGCAGTTCCCAAGTGAGGTTATTATCACGAGGCCTTGCACACACAGGACACTCCTCTGTTTTCACTGAGTCACAAGGAGAAGGGGAGTGATTTAGCAGAGTATTAGCCTTATACTGACCAGCTGCAAATCCATATGTGCTTCGGGAGCCTGGGAGGGGCAAGTTCATTATTATTATTATTTTTTTAATATATATTTTATTGCATTTTAGGTTTTGGGGTACATGTGAAGAATATGCAACTTTCATAGGCAAAAGTTTATTATTTTTATTTTTCCTTCTGTGAATAAAAGTAGGGCCTCATGAGATTAGGTGAGTTCAGTTCTTGAAAAATAAACTAACATTTCAGAGTGGTGAAGTACAGAAGGTAAAATATAAAGGAAATCAAAATCACCAGAATGCAAATACAAACATGGATAATCATAACACATTCAGGAAGCCTGTGACTACCTGTGCTATTTCCAGAGAGCATCTTCACATATGGGAAACTTCAGACAATCTTACATAACCTTTAATTTCCAGATCACTGCTTTATAATAAAACACAGTCAAATAATCTCAAAGTACTTAATAATTAATATCAAGAGAATTCATATTGACTGAGGAAGTTATATATATTTTAGAAAGATTTGATCTAGTTATTTACATTTTTCTAAACCTTTACATAGGTTTTTACACAGCTACAACTTTAATTCCATGGGAGCTAGGAAATATGGAAGATCACGTGAGTATGTGTTAAGCACTGTCTTTGGCACAAATGCTTCAAAGAGTGCAAAAATATACAGACTAAGTGAGTAGACTTACTATTTATCTACTTAAATAGGGGGTGGTAATAAAATTAGATATTTCTTCTATTTAATTTTTATTTCTTTGTCCTGGTACAGAAAAATTTGATTTCAAATAAGAGTTAAAATACTTAAATGAATGTGAATGAAAATATGAATATGTGACCATAGATGGGGTCAAGAGACAGAGAAAATCACAAACAAGCCCTTTATTGGAAACTTTCTTTGAATCCTCAGGATATGACTGTAAGGATAACATTACTTTGTAACAATTGACAAGTGCAGAAGCTGATATACTAGACTAAACTTAATTGCCTTATACGATTTCATTAGATACTGGTGAGATAAAAGAATGGATCCCTGGCACATTTCAACACTAAACTAGTCTAGATATGTTAATAGACAGACAACTTTATTAATTGTACTTTGTCTGCAAATTGATAACATTATCATCCAGTCAGTAGGTTTTATGCCACGGGCTTATTACACTTTGAACTCACTGCCTCATAACCTATATATTTCATCACGTCCTCCAGTGGAGGTCATGATCAGGACACTAGGGACTTAGGAGAGGGCCACTTTCGTCCTAGTCCCTGTTTGGCCTGCTGTGGTAAAGGCTTTGTGTCATGAACTTGAAATTCTAGAATAAAGCTTACGGGGTTAGAGGCATGGCTTTCCATTCTTTCTACTTGAGTTGTTAGCTGCTGTCTTGTCTGAGAATCCTTGAGACAGTTAATATATATTTCCTCCCTTATACTAGCCATGTAGCTCAGAGAGCAAATGTGATATTCCATACTGATTTCTTGTTTTCCTACATACCATCAGGATCTCTTCATCTGCCTTTAGATTCTAAAATGGTATTAGCTAAGACTACAAACTTGATGAATATGGCATTTACACAAAATTTTGAAACAGTTATGAGGCACAATGGTGGCTTATTTTCAGTTCTTAATATTAATTTAGCAACAGTAACAATCAATCAATGATACCATTATTGAGATAATTGCCCAGGGCTATAATACACTTAAAGGGACACCAAGGCTCAGGGATTCTGATATTGTTAGCAAATTGTAAGAGGTTGATTTCTTGTTTTGCTTTGAGATGAAGTCTCACACTCTTGTCTGAACTGGAGTGCAATGGTGCGATCTTGGCTCACTGCAACCTTCGTCTCTTAGGTTCAAGTGATTCTCCTTGCCTCAGCCTCCCAAGTAACTGGGATTACAGGCACCTGCCACCATGCCAGGCTAATTTTTTTGTATTTTTAGTAGAGACAGGGTTTTACTATGTTGGACAGGCTAGTCTGGAACTCCTGACCTTGTGATCTGCCCACCCTGGCCTCCAAAGTGCTGGGATTATTTCAAAGCCAACGAGGACAAAAAGCCTAGAAGCATATAGCTTTCTGATGTAGCACCCCCAAACAGTGAGGCTTTAAAGGCGTAAGATGTTAATACTTCTGTCATTGGTGCCAAGGTGAGGTTAAAGACAGGGAGAAGGCCTCCCATTCCTGCTATCTTGCTTTCTTCCTGTCCTTTCACACAAAAGTCTGGGCTCATGTTTCTGATTATTGCCTGGCGATAATATGGCTTCTAGATTTCTTTTTTTAATTGGTGCTCTAGATTTGGAATTTATTATTTGAACTGCATTCTCAATACAAAAAGTGATACAATGGCTGGGTGCGATGGCTCATGCCTGTAATCCCAGCACTTTGTGAGGCTGAGGTGAGTGGATCATGAGGTCAAGAGATCCAGACCATCCTGGCCAACACGGTGAAACCCTGTCTGTACTAAAAATACAAAAATAACCTGGGCATGGTGGTGCACACCTGTAGTCCAAGCTAGTCAGGAGTCTGAGGCAGGAGAATTGCTTGAACCTAGGAGGCAGAGGTTGCAATGAGCCGAGATTGCACCACTGCACTCCAGGGTGGTGACAGAGCAAGACTTTGTCAAAGAAAAAAAAAAAAGAAAAGTAATTCAAGGATGTTTTATAGCATTGTGCTCTATTTAGGTCTATCTATTAGAGAACAAGCTTAGTTTATGTTAATTGACTGAATACAACACTTTGCCCAACAGACTTATATGTTTGTTATTCTACCAGATACTCAAAAAGTCACCACACAGTAAAAACAATAGTTATATCCAAGAACATACAACAACCATTGAATCTTCATAGTCAGGCTTTAGAATGTAATGAGCACTTCCATAGAATTTTTCCCAGGGCACCCATCACATCCTTATTTCGAAGACTGTAGATCATGGGATTGAGCATGGGTGTCAGAATGGTGTAGAAAACAGATACCACTTTATCCTGGCCTGAAGTATGGGAAGAGATTGGCCTCATATACATAAAAATGATGGCACCGTAATATAAGCTGACCACAGTCAAATGAGATGAGCAGGTGGAGAATGCTTTCTTCCGACCCTCAGCAGAAACCATTTGGATAATGGTGACCAGGATGAGTGTGTAGGAGGAAAGGATGACCAGGAATGGAATAAGAAGCAAAATGGTGGTACTGATCAACACCCCTGTCTCATAAGTCAAGGTATTTTCACAGGAGAGACGCAGGACACCGGGAAGTTCACAGTAGAAATGGTGGATTTCTCTGGGTCCGCAGAAGGAGAAGCTCAAGGTGTAGACAGTATGTAGCATGGCATTGAAAGCACCACTCATCCATGAGCCCACAGCCATCTGCCTGCAGAGGGGCCAGTTCATGAGGAGAGGGTAGTGTAGCGGCTTGCAGACGGCAACATATCGGTCACAGGACATTAGGCCCAAGAGGATGCACTCAGTTCCACCTAGGGCCAGTCCCAGGAAAATCTGGGTCCCACAGCCAGAAACAGAGATGACAGTGTTGTGCAGAAGGTAGTCAGACATCATCTTAGGGACAACGGCAAGTGTGAACAGGATGTCAATGAGAGAGAGCTGCCAAAGGAAAAAGTACATGGGGGTGTGAAGATGAGGGTCAGCCAGGATGAGCAGGATCAGGAGGCTGTTTCCAGTCAGTGTGGCAAGAAATAGCGTGGTGATAAGTGCAAAGAGACAGAAGTGCGTTGGGGTGTATTGCAACAGACCCAGGAGAATGAATTCCGTGACGGTGTGGTTCTTCAAACTTGTCATCCTTGGAAAATCCAGAGGTAACATTTTTAAAAGCATATAAATATAAAACCATTTCACAATTACTACTGGACTATTTGGAAGTTAACCCATCAAAAACATTGTTCATCTAGTAAGAAAATTTCCGAGAAAACTGATGACTTCATTAGACTTAAATTGATCAAATGATATTTCTCTTGTTTGATGTAATGTTACATGATGTAAAATAATCAGTTCGACACATTTTGTAACCTCCAAATACATATTGGAAACCGACTCTTTTGTGCAAAACAGGTTGAATAGAAAGGTCACTTCATTAGTGATTTACCAGCACTTTCAGTGATGACTTCCCAGTGAAATATAACCAATTAGACTGAATTTCTTGTCCCATCTCTGCACATTCCTGTTGGACTCATCACTTTTATCTCTAGGACACAGTGACACTCTGGAAGCAAGTCTGTTTAAATGATAAGCATGGACACAACACTATAGATCTAAGTGTGAATGGGTTCTGTGTTAATTAACAGAAACTAATTCTAAATTGATTTTATATTATTTACATAATTTTCTTGCTTTATATATCTACAGTTTATAATATATAGTGAACACATTACGCTTAGTTTCCCCACAAATATTATTAGCATCCATTCTTTGGGCCTTTCCCCAACTTAAAAACAAATGGGGAGATGGCTACTCTCCCTGTGATTATTGACCCCTGTGACAAAGAAACGACACCCCGGGTTGCAGTGGTAAGAGTTTTCCCTGGAAATCCTCTCCTGCTATTGCCCCACATGGTGACCTGCATGCACCTTCATCTCAAAACAGGAAAGCCTTTGTTCAAATATGCGACAGCCTTTGTCCTCCAACAATTGATGAGTTATTCAGCATAAGAAAAACATTCCTTCAAGAATTGGTCTCAATCCTTCTCTTGAAAAGTACAGTAAATCAAAAAGTCTTAATAAAGCATTAAAATTTTTTTCTTATTAGGCCAACCTACTATTTAGTAAAATTAATCAAATTGTTTCCTAGCTATTTTTTCAATTTCTTTGTGATTTAATATTATCAGCTCTTTTCCAATAAGTTGTACCTTATAAAGCTCATATTTCAAAATGATGTTCTGATGGCTTATGAAATGATGAAGATGGTAGTTACTAGTGAATGCTAAATTACAAAAATGTTTTCATGTTAAAGTTTCAGGAATAATGTGTTCTATAATCAAAGTGTATTTGCATTTAAGCATTTAATGTAATACTTTGGATAATCAAAACAGACAAAAACGCCATTAGACAGTAGAGTAAATCAATAGATATTCATCCTCCTGATAAATAATTCAAAATGTAAACAGAAAAAAATAAAATAATAGCAGCAGGGTTTAGCCACATTATGCTAAACTGTTAAGTATCTGGACAATAAAATAAAATAATGTGCTCCTTGTTGCGCTGAACACACTGTAAAGTGTCACTTAACTTATCACTTCCAGAATTAAGATTATCAGCCATCTGTCTTAAATATTTTTCATTCATGAAATATGTTAAAGTGCAATATATACTTGTTAAATTGTTAGATTATAAAATGATCAAACAATGTAATTAAAATATAAACTTTTTCTTTTCTTCTTTTTTTTGAGACAGGGTTTCGCTCTGTCACCAGGCTAGAGTGCAGTGGTGCAATCTTGGCTCAGTGGTGCAATGTCTGCCTCTTGGGTTCAAGTGATTGTCTTGGCTAAGCCTCCTGAGTTTCTGGGACTACAGGTGCACCACCACGCCTGGTTAAGGTTTGTATTTTTAGTACATTTTACACCATGCTGGCCAGGATGCTCTCTATCTCTTGACCTCGTGATCAGCCCACCTCAGCCTCTCAAAGTGCTGGGATTACCGGCATGAGCCACTGTGCCTGGCCCAAAATATAAACTTTTTCTCATAATAAATCAGGCAAATTGATTAGTTCCAGATCTAACGAAGGAAATTAAATGGCTTTGAAAGCAATTGGTCCACGCGTTTCCATCCATTGTGCCAGTGCTATAGGCTGAAACTTTGCCTCAGGAGAGCCATTATCATGCTAGTATTGTAGATTGTCAAGGGTAGATGGTTATTCTTTGCACATAAGTGGCTGAGTAGAAGACAAGTTATTTTTCCTTTTTAGCACTTGGTGATTCCTAGCAGCAAAGACTGTTCATTTTATATTATTTTTTCTCTAATCATCAGAGTTTTTGTAGATTTTGCCAGTATAGCTAGTGCTCGTACCACCACGATTGGTTCCGACAGACCGATCGTAACACGATTTGGCCGTAAGTTGAGTAGGCTATATGTACAGTACTGTGAAATGATGTCATAAAAATCTTTAAGTCATATTTTATCATAATTTTCTTTCATTATTGTTATATATCATAATTTCCTTTGTTCATTGTATGCCATGTTTATAATCTCTACACCATTTTGTTTCTTATTTTTACATTCGTCAGGTTTTAAGTAAAACACTGCATTACCAGTACAACTGGTTTAATATTTGCAAAACATACAAAATTACAAAATACAGGTGCATACAAAAATATAAAATACAGGTGTAAAAAATACCATAGGAAACATTTTCCCAATTGCAAAACATATCAAAATATATAAACATGTACGAAACATTTTATTGGCCGCTGGTGCTTGGCTGCGGATCGTTGATGTCGTCATCTGAGGCAGCAGTTGGGGTTACCAGAGTTGGTTTTTTCATAAACATGGTGAGCTTTGTCTGAATTGTCTGTTTCTTTTTTTCTTCATAAATTTCACGATACGAACGAAACACATCGTGCGCCATCTGTTCAATCCTTGCAAATCGTTTGATGTTTGGGTCCATTGCTTCGAAATGTATAAGAAGTTTATTGGGAGGGGTTTGATGAAAAATATGCAAGACACAAAACACAAATTGCTGTACCGAGTCTGGGATAACAGTTGAAATGGTCGTTAAGTCGATCAATACATGTATTTTAAATTTCCCATCACTTTCTTCTCTTTCTATGCCACTAATGAAGTGCAGGAATCAACTAATTGTTCTTTATTGTCCAGAAAAACTTACAGTATAACCATAAAGTGGTAGCCAGTATAAATGTACTAGAGACATCAGTATCAGAAAGTAGGGTTTTCTGTTAGACACACTTTTATTTGTAATCTAACTCTGCCAGTTATGGGCTCATAATTTTAGATCCACTTACATTCTGGGACTTGACTTTGCTTACTCAAAAATTTAGGTTACAATCCTCACCTTGAAAGAAAAACACATTTACATGTGATGTTTCTTTAGGAAACTGGATGGCCCAGAGTTAATACTGATAAACAATTACATGATTTCTATCTGCCTTCACCATGCATTCTAAATTTCTAGGCAGTTTGCTCACACTATTTCTCTCCTTTCCTTTTCTTTCTCTTTCCTTCTCTCTTTTCCCCTCCTCTCCTCCATTTCCCTCTCCATTTTTTCTTCTTTCCTCCTCCTCTTCCTCTTTGCATTCCATTGTGCCTTCTGAAGTGCCAGATTTAATTTCAAAGTTTCTATTTTATAGTAATTTTCTTTTTAGTGAGCAAACAAATCTTTATTAACTTAAAATGGAGATGATCCCTATGCTTCTTGGTGACATAGTATGGAAAAAAATTTAGATAATAACACGAGTTTAAAACATCACTTATTCATTTATGTGCTATATAATAAATAACATATAGCACATAAATAATAAATTATGAATATAGCTGTTACAATTTTGGTGTTAATTTTTAAAAAGTATGATAGAGACACTATAAAATGAAAGTGAAGAATTCAAAACGTAGGAAACAGGTCAGGTGTGGTGGCTTACGTCTGTAATCCCAGCACTTTGGGAGGCCTGTGGTCAGGAGTTTGAGACCATCCCGGCCAGGTGTGGTGGCACACACCTATAATCTCAGATACTCAAGAGGCTGAGGCAAGAGAATTGCTTGAATTCGGAAGTCGGAGGTTGCAGCGAGCTGAGATTGTGCTATTGCGCACCAGCCTGGGCAACAAGAGTGAAACTCTGTCTCAAAAAAAAAAAAAAAAAAAAAAAGGTAGGACATACATAATAAATCAATCAAAATGTAAATTATGGTAATAGAAGGAACCTGTGATAGATTGCTTTCACAAAAGAGTTTAAAATAGAATAATGCATATTTGATTAGACAATAATTTGGCATTAAGGTGACTTTCAATAACCGTTTGTTTTATAAGAATTTCTAGATAACAATTAGCCACACTCATGATTTGTCTTTCATAGCCTCCTCTATCTTAAGGTGTGAAGATTCTATTATCATTATTTGGAGAAAATGGCCCATGTTTAATGAAAATGTAAGAAACTGGAAAATTAAGTAAAAAGATAAAAGTAAGGTTGAATTTTATCTTTGACTGATATTAATGTAATTAAAACTCAATTAAAATGATATTTTCCATAGCCCTTTGAAGACACAACCAGGTTAAAAAGATGACTTGTCCATGTAACAGAATCATCATGACCTGTAAGATCCTACAAACAGAAGGCTCTGTAGCACCTTGGCCAGTGATCTGTGTCTGAAATTTAAACATTGAGATGCTCTCTAGAAATTTAAGTGTTTAGATGTTCTAAACATGTGCATTTGAAGTTATGTGTTTGGAATAATCGATTTTTTATAGCTACTTACCCTCCTCGTGATTAATTCTTTGTTGAAAAACTAGGAAACTTATCAAATACAATTTCGGGTCCCTGCACTGGGAGCCAAGACATACGTGGAATGTTCAAAATAACAAAATATGTCCTTAAATAGGAAATATCTTCTAAGTGTAACCACTTGCATGTGACACTAGAAAATAAATAAAAATGAAGTTCTTTAAGGCCAAGAATATATAAACATGGGAATTTTACTTCTCTTGGTAATTGCATCATTTGGAATTCTCATAAGTAGGATTTTCGTTATAGAGAAAGGATTCCGGTGGGGGAAACGCCTAATTGGAGACTACTGTGGAATGCTTCTAATTCCCTTATCATGCTTACTTTCCTGAGAGAAAGAACTCCAGGGGCTTAACATGACTTGGGTAACACATGATATAATGGAATATGTTTACAGAGATTGACACAGTTATTTGCAAAATCTTTGCATATCAACTGAATTATTTTGTGAGAAACGAGGTGGGGCTAAGCAGCCTTAAAGCTTGTTTAATATATAAATGTATAATGCAGTTAGGTTGATTTAAACTGTAAATAAAAGTTCTCAAAAATTCCTTAGCTGGATTATTACACAGATAATGATGAACCTTAGTAAAGCCAGGTGCAGTGGAGTGGGCCTGTAATCCCAGGTACTCAGGAGGCTGAGGAGGGAGGATCACTTGTGTACAGGAGTTTGACACCAGCCTGGGCAACATAGTGAAACCCCATCATAAAAATAATTCTCTAGAGGGAGGGCTGAGCAAGATGATGAAATAGAAAGCTCCACTAATCATTCCTCCTACAAGGACACCAGTTAACAACTCTCTACACACAAAAGAACACCTTTCTAAGAATCGAAAATCAGGTGAGCACTCACAGTACCTGGTTTTATATCACTGAAAGAGGCACCGAAGGAATAAAAAACAGTCCTGAATTGTAGACATCATCCCCCCCTCAACCGTCATCAGCATGGCACTGTGCGGAGATGGGCCCTGGGTGCTGGGGGAGGGAGAACATAGCAATCGTGAGGAATGCACTCAGTGCGGTCCTGTTGGAGCAAAGAGGAAAACTGGACCAAACTCACCTGATACCCGCCCACAGAGGGAGCATTTAAACCACCCTAGCCAGAGGGGAACCAATCCCAGTGGGCCTGCAAACTTCCCACCCAGGGCCGCAGAACTCTGTGTCTCCACGTAAAGCAGAAAAGGGGACAGGTTAGAGTTATGAGGCCCCCATTACAGGCCCTAACTCCCAGATGACATTTCTAGACACACTCTGGGCCAGAAGTGAGCTCGTTGCCTTCACAGGAAGGACCCAGTTCTGGCAACATGCATCAGCTGTTAACGAAAGAGCCCTTGAGCCCTGAATGACGAGCGGCAATACCCAGATGGTACATCTAGGGTGTGATGGTTAACACTGAGTGTCAACTGGATTGGACTGAAGAATGCAGAGGACTGTTCCTGGGTTTGTCTGTGAGGGTGCTGCCAAAGGAGATTAACATTTGAGTCAGTGGACTGGCAGAGGCAGACCCCACCCTCAGTCTGGGTGGGCATCATTGAAGCAGCTGCCAGCACAGCTAAGATAAAAGCAGGCCGAGGAACGTGGAAAGATTTCACTGGCTGAGTCTTCTGGCCTCCATCTTTCTCCCGTGCTGGAGGCTTCCAGCCCTCAATATTGGACTCCAAGTTCCTCAGCTTTTGGACTCTTGGATATACACCAGTGGTTTGCCAGGCGCTCTGTGGCCAAATGAGCAGATGACAGGTGCAGGCCACCACATAAGGAGAGCAGAACTGTGCTGCCAAGCCCCCTTCCTCCAGCCCCACCACCAGGTCCCACGGCCAGAACCACCCAATGAAGAGAACAATGTGAAGGAAGGCATGAGCCTGCAGGGGGCAGACTTGGTGCCCAGCTGTCAGAAACACGGATTTGACACAAGCTATGTATATTTTAAAGTTATAAATTGCGTCTTTTTGTTTTTTAAAAAATAAAAAAAATAAATTGTCAATAGAAATATTTATTATGTTCTTTGAAATAACTTTTACGATAAATTGCTAGAAGAGTTTGTAAAAACATAATACTATATGCATAAATGAAATAAGATAATTTTTATGATCTTATCTACAGGCACCCACAACCACGCCTGGCTAACTTTTGTATTTTTAGTAGAGTCAGGGTTTCGCCATATTGGCCAGGCTGCTCTCAAACTCCTGACCTTGTGATCCACCTGCTTCAGCCTCCCAAAGTGCTGGGATTACAGACGTGAGCCACCACGCCTGGCCTATCTGGGCTGACTTCTGTTTCCTCCCCAATGACATTTACAACGTACAGAGTCTAAATAAAATTAACTGTTTATACTGAACTAGTAGTTTAGATATTATAAAGTTGCTCTGTGTGTGTGTGTGTGT
>NW_016107494.1:369543-452756 GCF_001604975.1 Cebus imitator | reverse complement strand
TATATATATATATATATATATATATACTTCAAGTTCTGGGATACATGCACAGAACATACAAGTTTGTTACATAGATATACATGTGCCATGGTGGTTTGCTGCACCCAAAACCCTGTCATCTACATTAGGAATTTCTCCTAATGCTATCCCAACCCTAACCCCCCAACCCTCGATAGGTCACGGTGTGTGATGTTTCCCTCCCTGTGTCCATGTGTTCTCAATGTTCAGCTACCACTTATAAGTGAGAATATACGGTGTTTGGTTTTCTGTTCTTGTGTCAGTTTGCTGAGAATGATGGTTTCCAGCTTCACCCATGTCCCTGCAAAGGACATGAAGTCATCCTTTTTTATGGCTATATAGCATTCCATGGTGTTTATGTACCACATTTTCTTTATCCAGTCTATCCTTGATGGACATTTGGGTTGGTTCCAAGTCTTTGCTATTGTGAACAGTGCCACATTAAACATATGTGTGCATGTGTCTTTATAATAGAGTGATTTATATACCTTTGGTTATATACCCAGTAATGGGATTGTTTGGTCAAATGGTATTTCTGGTTCTAGATCCTTGAGGAAATGCCACACTGTCTTCCCCAGTGGTTGAACTAATTTACACTTCCACCAACAGTGTAAAAGCATTCCTAATCTCCACATCCTCTCCAGCATCTGTTGCTTCCTGACTTTTTGATGGTTGCCATTCTAACTGGCGTGAGATGGTATCTCAATGTGGTTTTGAATTTCATTTCTCTAATGACCAGTGATGATGAGCTTTTTTTTCATATGTTTGTTGGCAGCATAAATGTCTTCTTTTGAGAAGTGTCTGTTCATATCCTTTGCCCACTTTTTGATGGGCTTGTTTTTTTCTTGTAAATTTGTTCAAGTTCCTTGTGGATTCTGGGTATTAGCCCTTTGTCAGATGGATAGATTGCAAACATTTTCTCCCATCCTGTAGGTTGCTTGTTCACTCTGATAGTTTCTTTTGCTGTGCAGAAGCTCTTTAGTTTAATTAGTTCCCATTTGTCTATTTTGGCTTTTGTTTCTATGGCTTTTGGTGTTTTAGTCATGAAGTCTTTGCCCATGCCCATGTCCTAAATGGTATTGCCTATGTTTTCTTCTCAGGTTTTATGGTTTTAGTACGTTTAAATCTTTAATCCATCTTGAGTTAATTTTTGTATAAGTTGAATCCACGGAAATACAAACTACCATCATAGAATACTATAAACACCTCTATGCAAATAAACTAGAAAATCCAGAAGAAATGGATAAATTCCTGGATGCATACACCCTCCCAAGACTAAACCAGGAAGAAGTCAAATCCCTGGGTAGACCAATAACAAATTCTGAAATTGAGGCAATAATTAAGAGCCTACCAAGCAAAAAAAAAAAAAAAAAAAAAAAAAAGCCCAGGACTAGAGGGATTCAGAGCCGAATTATACCAGAGGTACAAAGAGGAGCTGCAACTATTCCTTCTGAAACTACTCCAAACAATAGAAAAAAAGGGTCTCCTCCCTAACCCGTCTTATGAGGCCAGCATCATCCTGATACCAAAACCTGGCAGAGATGGAACAAATAAAGAAAATTTCAGGCCAATATCCCTGATGAATGTCAATGTGAAAATCCTCAAATACTGGCAAATTGAAACCAGCAGCACATTCAAAAGCTTATCCACCACCATCAAGTTGGCTTCATCCTTGGGATGCAAAGCTGGTTCAACATATGCAAATCAATAAATGTAATCTATCACATAAACAGAACCAATGACAAAAACCATATGATTAAACAGATGCAGAAAAGGCCTTTGATAAAATTCAACATCTTTTCATGCTAAAAACCATCGATTAATTAGGTATTGATGCAAGGTATCTCAAAATAATAAGAGCTATTTATGACAAACCCACAGCCCATATCGTACTGAATGGGCAAAAGCTGAAATCATTCCCTTTGAAAACTGGCAGAAGACAAGGATGCCCTCTCTCACCACTCCTGTTCAACATAGTATTGGAAGTTCTGTCCAGGAAAATCAGGCAAGAGAAAGAAATGAAGTGTTTTCAAACAGGAAAAGAGGAAGTCAAATTGTCTATGTGCAGACGACATGATTGTATATTTAGAAAACCCCATTGTCTCAGCCCCAAATCTCCTTAAGCTGATAAGCAGCTTCAGCAAAGTCTCGATACAAAATCAATGTGCAGAAATCACAAGCATTTCTATGCACAAATAATAGACAGAGAGCCAAATCATGAGTGAACTCCAATTCACAGTTGCTACAGAGAGGAAAAAACACCTAGGAATACAACTAACAAAGGATATGAAGGACCTCTTCAAAGAGAACTACAAACCACTGCTCAAGAAAATAAGAGAGAAAACAAACAAATGGCAAAACATTCCATGTTCATGGATGGGAAGAGTCACTATCGTTAAAATGGCCATACTGCCCAAAGTAATTTATAGATTCAATGCTATCCCCATAAAGCTACCACTAACTTTCTTCACAGAACTAGAAAAAACTACTTTAAATTTCATATGGGACTAAAAAAGAGCCCACATAGCCAAGACAATCCTAACCAAAATGAACAAAGCTGGAGGCATCATGCTACCTGACTTTAAACTATACTACAAGGTTACAGTAACTAAAACAGCATGGTACTGGTACCAAAACAGAGATATAGACCAATGGAACACAACAGAGGCCTCGAAGGCAACACCACACATCTACAACCATCTGATCTTTGACAAGCCTGACAAAAACAAGCAATCAGGAAAGGATTCCCTACATAATAAATGGTGTTGGGAAAACTGGCTAGCCATATGCAGAAAACCGAAAGTGGACCCCTTTCTTATGCCTTACACAGGAAATTATACTCTTTTTACTTTATCTGGTTGAGGGTTAAACCAATTCACTTAATGTATCTGAAAGAGAATATGGAACTGGAATATTTGATGAAATTACCATATCATCAAATTATGTCAATGTTTATGGAATAAAACAGGTTTGAAGTATAATGAATTGACTGAGTTCTGTTAGATACCCTTGAGCACAGCCTGCACGCTTGGGATAAATGCTTCAACCAGCCTTTCTTCCACAATCCCTGGGTGCCACCACTTCCAAAGAACTGCAGGGACCTTTCAACCTGGATCTCAATGGCTGGTGTTTTCTGACAGTGTCTGCTCCACATTCCTCTGCTCCTTATTTGAAGAAAAGAAAAGATTCAGACTGAAAAAAGCAAAGAAAAAAAACAGTCTGTAAGTATGTGAAACTATTGAATTACAGTTGATTTTTCGATTTAAATTTTGTCTTTGGTTATCGCATGAATATATATTTATAAATAAATTGATATGGAAATAAATATGTTTATGTTTGTTTCCTTGGTAAAATCAACAGTCTCTTTAAAAGTGACAAATTTCTTTCCTGAAAATTACTATATCTACATAATCATTCAGCAGTAAAGGAGTGAAGGGGATGCCATCCCCCAATACCAAATTGGAATATTGATTACTTTGAATTAAAAACAAAGGAGCAATGGTTGTTTCAGAAAAGCCCAGCTGACCAGTGTCTTCCTGCATGCACAAAGCCATAAAGACTCCTTGGGAGGTGACCCTTTGTGTACCAGCTGAGAAAATAGCCCTTACACCAGACACTGGGATCTGGGCTGCAATGATCTGAACGAATATAGTTACTCGAGTAACCCTTCTACGACTCTTTCACCCCTTCATATACCTCCTAGTGACTCATCCAAAAATTTATGTGTTACTTTATGATATGCTTTGCCAATTGGAAGATACTGAAGATTGGTTGTAGAGTAAAAATAAAAAATCTTTATGAAATTGGTTTGACAATATAGAATGAAAACTGTAGAGTTAGCCTTATCCCTTGGTACCATTGATATATGTTCCAAGTTGCAGTCTAAGCAGTGACCCAAAAGAAAGGGGGATAAACATATAGATTGTGGGTTTTTTCCTCAAGGTTCTTTGTAATGTATAACAAGAGGAACTATTACAGATATTACATTGTTACCATGGAATACAATACAGCAGCCAGGGTGATCTCAGAGACCACGTTAAGAGACAGTAAAATGGAATAGTTATTAAATTATTAGGGGAGATCCAGATGCTTTGTTTATAAAATGCTATGAATTGTGATGTAGTCCTTAAAATTGTGGAAATAATTTTGGAAATAAAAAAATAAATAAAGTGTCCTCCCTGGCAACAAAGATTTTCTTAATTCTGGCAGATTATTACAATGCTGTACTACGTGACCAAGACATAAACATTCACTAATTAACTGAAGTGTTGCTCTGCATGTGAGCTAGCTGGGAAACTTCAGAGAACACCATGCCATGTTGTACACACTGTCTCAGAGTCTCAGCACTAACCTGCATCGGGAGCAGTCACCATGTAGAAGCTTCCTAGTATTACATGGCTCTGGACCCATGAATCACCGTGTAGATCTCACTGGTGTTTCTGTTCCTGGTATAAAAGGCAAGGCACCGGAATAGAGCCCTTAGCTTCAGGCTCTGAAGATGCCAATTGGATCACATTTAGGAGAATATAGATTACCAAATATTTTCTACCATTTTCTCAGAGTATTTCAAATTTTGAGATATTTAATCCCTGCAGAAAATGGCCTGTTTTGCTAATGTACTGCTAACAATCAGGATATGAGTAATTTGAAAGTGAAGTCTGCATTAAACTACTGTTAAATGAGATAGGATTCGTAAAGTAATTATCTTATTCCAGGGAAAGCACCCAATCCTGCTAGATTACACTTTGGTAATAACCAGTGTGTCAGGAAACAGCTGGTAATTACATAGGGGATAATGTGTTATAAAAATGTCTTCCCCCAAAAGATATTCTTCCAAAGGGGGATGGTTCTCTTGAACTCTTCTAAACTTGAAACTGCCTAGTTTTATGATTTGGGGTAAGTTACATAAACTCTCTGATATTCAGTTTATTTATAAAAGTGGAGTCATATTCTCCTCATATTGTAAAGTTTGTATCCTATTCTTTATAATTATTATAATTATTCATGAAATTTATGCATGAATAAAAAGCACCAGACATATCCTTTTTACATACAAACAAATGTTTGTTCCTCTCTCCTTTCTACTTTAACAGAAAGTCTCGATTTCTGATTGGATACACAATAATGAGAAGAGATTTAAAAGGAAGATAAGAAGGAGAATAAGAGGAGAAGGAGGAGGAGGAGGGAGAGGAAGAGTAGGAGGAAGAGGAAGATGAGGAGGAGGAAAAGGAGAAGGAAGGAAAGAAGGAAGGGAGGGAGGGGAGAGGGAGAGGGAGAAGAAGGAAAGAGAGGGAGAGGGAGAAGGAGAGGAAGAAGGAGAAGGAGGAGGGGAGGGGGAGGGTTGGGGGAGGAAGAGGAGGAGAAAGAAGAAGAAGAAAAGAAGAAGAAGAAGAAAAAAGAAAACGTAAGAAAAAAGAAGAAGGAGAAGGAGAAAAGAAGAGAAAGAAGAAGAAGAAGAAAGTAGTCCTTCCTGACAACAAAGATTTTCCTAAGTCTGGCAGATTATTACAACTCTGTATCATATGACCAAAATGTAAGCATTCAGTAACTGACTGAAGTATAGTTCTGCATATGTAAGGTGATCATAAGAACTGGGTCATTCTTGCCATACCCAACTAACATGGAGTTGACAAACCAGAAGTAAAAAGCACTGAGGGTACAAAACATTCCAAAAGAATGTAATTCTCTGCAACCCTGACTGCTGAAACTGCTATTGTAATCAGAAGCCAGATTATCTACAGCTTCTGAAATAACTTGCTGCAATTTTAGGGCTAATTTTGCCCACCGCAGTTGTTCCCCAGTCAGAGCTTGCCAGCTCCCCAAACTCTTACTAGTGCCAATAAACTTTTTTCCAAAGAGTAATATGTAACATTTCTTCCTTTTTAAAAACTTCTAACCTCTTTGCTCTTTGGGCATACCGATGACCACCAGTTTGTCCCAAATTGTAATTTGTTCTTCCCAAATAAAATACTAAATTTAGAGACTTGTTTCTATATTTTCATTTTGAATTACACAACTAGTTAGGAAGTAAAAGACTTTGTGGAATTATTTTTAATAATTATACTAGGATTCTCAAAAACAACATATAAAGAGCTATTTGAGATTCATATTCAAATAGGTAGGTACTTATAGGCAGCCAATGATGTAAGAGAGCAGAGGAAAAAGAGCAAAAATAGAAATCAAAAGTTGGTCTTTCTGGACAAATTGATTAAATAAAAATAATTGAATTATTAATAATATAATATTGACAATATTAAAGAACATTAATAGTATCAGTAACAATGACTCAATATATTAATTTTGCATTAAGAAATTACCGAGGCTGGGTACAGTAGCTCATACCTGTAATCCCAGCACTTTGGGAGGCCAAGGCAGAAGGATCACTTGAAATCAAGAGTTCAAGACCAGACTGACCAACATGTGTCTCTACATGTCTCAACTAAAATACAAAAAGTAGCTGGGCATGGTGGCAGATGCCTGTAATCCCAACTATTTGAGAGGCTGAGGCAGGAGAATTGCTTGAACCCAGGAGGCGGAGGTTGCAGTGAGCTGAGATCCTGCCACCACTGCACTCCAGCCTGGGCGACAGAGCAAGACTTGATCTTAAAAAGAAAATAGATAAAAAAAATAAAAAAATAAAAAATATAAATAAATAAATAACTGACTGCCTGATTTTACTTGCATTGCCCTATGAAATGGTGTTGTATTTGTCTCCCATTTATAGATGGGAAAACTTGTCTCAATAAAAGTTACGTAACTACCCAAAATGAAGCCATAATATGAATAAAATCTAGGATTCAAAGCCAAGGGCATTAATTTCCAGGTTGGAATAGTGACTAAATCTGAAAATTCATGAGAATAGAGGCAATGGGGAAACAGTTGTGTAATCCCCCTTAAAGGAACTTGGCAGAAGTGCCAGGATGGGCCTGGGTGTGCAGCTTGTGTGTGTGCGTGTGTGTGTGTGTGTGCATGCGCAAAGGGTGTTGTGGTGCAGGAGGAAAACAGTCACCTCAATAGAGACCCCTGTCTTTTTTCTACCCTACTCTCTTTTCTGCTGACACCTGTCCTGATTTTCCCTTCAGATGCTGTAAGCTTTGACTCTTCCCTTACTCAAGTTTAGAAGAGAAAACAGCAATTTCTTTCCTGTTAATACATCATTAAATATTAATAAACTTCAGTCACAGGATTTTCTTAAAGAAACTTTCATTAATCAAGCATGAAAACCACGAAAAAAAAAACAGAAACAGAAAAAAAGATAATATATTTAGATGTTATTTAACTGGGTCTAAAATGTAAACTTTCATACTAATATATTTCTGTGTATTGATAACACTTCTGAGTCTGCTGGAAATCACTTACTCTGGATTTGTTTTGCAGATACTGTAGCATTGTGGTTCCTGAATTTCCTAGGACTTTAAAGCGAGGAAGTATATCTAACTGTCCATACACAAGTGAATTGTTTTCTCAAACAAATCTTCAGAAATAGTAAGTTATTAAGTGGTCTGTGATAGATTTTTTGTTAGCTTTTCCTCTTTCTCTCCCCTGTTCCCATTACATGTTTGATTGTTGAGGCTGAATTCTCCTAATATCTACAAACTTTAGCTCCCATAATGGCTCATATCATGCAGGATCTTTTCATAACCCTGTGGCCACAATACCAGCTCACAATGTTTGACATAGTCTCTTTTTATTTAGCTTTATCTACAGCCTTTGGTAGGGTTCCCTGGTTTCCATCTGGGTTATGCTTTAAAACTTTGACTGTAGAATCCATATGATGTGCACTCTCTAAAGACTATGATCAGCCCAGCCAACCACACTTACTCATATGTTTCTTCCCTTACAAAAAGTTGGCTGTGATGTTACACCATCTACTATTCCCAAAGGAGTGGGTTATCATAACACTGGCATTGCTTCAACAGTGTAAAAAACTGTATTAGCTAGTAAACATATTTTCTACTAAGAAGAATTTTTAAAATAAATGTGATATATTAATGTTTCTTTTATTATTATTATATGTTAAGTTCTGGGGTACATGTGCAGGTCATGCAGGATTATTACATAGGTATACACATGCCATGGTGGTTTGCTGCATCCAACCCCTCATCACCTATATTAGGTAATTCTCCTAATGTTATCCCTCCCCAATCCCCCCACCCCCTGCTATCCCTCCCCTATCTCCCCCTACCCCTCAACAGGCCCCAGTATGTGATGTTCCCCTCCCTGTGTCCATGTGTTCTTCTTGTTCAACTCCCACTTATGAGTGAGAACATGTGGAGTTTGGTTTTCTGTTCTGTTTGGTTTTCAGTTTGCTGAGAATGATGGTTTCCACCTTCATCCATGTTCCTGCAAAGGACATGAACTCATCCTTTTTTATGGCTGCATAGTATTCCATGGTGTATATGTGCTGCATTTTCTTTATCCAGTCTTTCATTGATAGGCATTTGGGTTGGTTCCAAGTCTTTGCTATTGTAAACAGTGCCTCAATGAACATATATGTGCATATGTCTTTATAATAGGATGATTTATAATCCTTTGGGTATATACCCAGTAATGGGATTGCTGGCTCCTAAAAAGATTTTTTTTTACATTGTACCAAATACTTAAATCGTAATAGAGTCATTAATTTGGGGGGAGGATCTGAGAATCAGGCAATATGGTTCATGTCAAGATTTGTCTATTTATCAGTGAGTTGTTCATGGAGAAGCTCTTAACCACTGTAAACTTTCTTCTCAATCTATATAATGAAGATAACACAGTGATACTTGCTCAAACCATTGAATAAGGTTTTAATATGTGTGTGTTAATTAACAAAATATGCTTTCTGAGCTTTGCACAGCACTTGGTTACTGAAAAGTGTTTAGGATGTGGTGCTGTTACCCTCCTAGTGAACGTTTAAAAGCATAACTGAGGAGAACTCTCTGTTACATAATGTAATAGCACACCATCAATCACTGGAATCACTGGAATCCTGGTTTGCATAATTCTTAGTACTAGATTAAAGTGTGTTATTGAAGTAATCATATTTTAAACATTATTGAATATAGATGAATAAAATAAAATGAAACCATCATAGTAAGAAAAACGAATCCAAAGGAGACACATGTTCAGTATGTTACACAGGATCTAAGTGAAGAAATGAAAGATTTTTCATTTAAGTCTTATTCACCTGGGAAAAGCAGTCCCTGCAATTCAGGGATGACCACCTATTATCAGTTAGGCCTTAGTGTTGCCAGGAGTTGGCCCTGGTGTTCTTCTGTTAAACATACACCATTGTATAGAACATTACATACATAGGGAGAAAAATGGCCCACCAAAGATGTCCACAAGGCCTAACTTCCAGCAACTGTGAATACTTCAGGTTCTGTGGCAAAGGGAAACTAAGGTGGCAGATGGAATTAAGGTTGTTGATTAGCAGAGATTTCTGTCAGCATTTATTTTTTGTTTACTCTCACATGACCAGTGCCTGTAACAGTGTCTCACACAAAATTAAAGCATTAAAACACCTGAACGAAAGAATGAATGAATGTCTTACACATTTTTCTCTCTGTCAACTTTGGTTGTTATATAGATTATCTTGATGTTACATGTTTAGGTAGATTTTACTTGTATGGTTCACATTTCAGAGTATTCAAGAGGGCAAGTCAAAATATTAGCCTGCCAGGGGAACACTCAGTTGAGAAGGTTGAATTCTTTTTCTTTAGAAGTTAAAGAAGTTTGATAAACGTTGTTTTTGTGACTTCTATACAGAAAACATGTATTTATATCTTCCAGATAGTTTTCGGGAACAGCTTTTTATGTTGTTAATCCTCAATTGATATAGGGTTCTACAGTCATATTTTGCATAGCATATCCATTATCCCAACAGTCTCCTCATTGCCCCCATCACTTCCTTATTTCCCAGGCTATAAATGAATGGGTTCAGTAGAGGTGTGATAATGGTGTAAAATACTGCCACTGCCTTGCCCTGTGATGGGGAATGCAAGGAGTGTGGCCTCGTGTAGGTAAAGAGAGCAGTTGCATAGAACAGGCTTGCCACACTCAGGTGGGAGGAACAAGTGGAAACAGCTTTTGCCTGTCCTTTTCCTGAGCTCATGTGGAATACCACAATAAGCACACGAGCGTAGGAAGCTAGAATGGCCAAGAATGGTAGCCAGCAGAATAGTAAATCCACTCAGGAGAATTGTATACTCATACTGGGAGGTGTCCTGACACACCAATGACAGCAGAGCTGGAACTTCACAGAAAAAGTGGTCAATGAGCCGAGACCTACAGAATGGAAGTTGAAACACATACAACGTATGCATGAAAGCGCTGACAGAACTACTGGCCCACGCGCATGCGACCATGAGGCAGCAGATCTTCTTGCTCATAAGTATAGGATAACATAAAGGATGACAGATAGCTACATAGCGATCGTAAGACATAAAACCAAGGAGAAGGGCTTCGGTTCCACCAAGGACCAAGAATACATATGTTTGAATCTCACAGCCCAAAAATGTAATGGTCTTACTCTTTGAGAGGAAGTTGACTGCCATCTTGGGCACCGTGGTACAGATGTACATCATGTCAATGATGGAGAGCTGACTCAGCAGAAAGTACATTGGAGTGTGGAGTCTGGTGTCCAGGCGGATGAGGTGGATCAGCATGATATTTCCCGTCAGAGCCACTGTAAAGAGGGTGGCAATGATGACAAAGAGAAGGGAGTTTATCCGGCCATACTGGAAAAGACCAACAAGTAGAAAATCTGTCCCCACACTTTGATTTTTTCCTGTTTTCATGGTTTAAACCAAAATGTCAAAGCAGATGACATCTGAAATATTCATGTAATACTGTTGACTTCCCTTTAAGAGAAAGCAAAGTGGCAATATTAAATACAGTAGAATTTTCTGGTTCCTCTTTAGATGAATACATTTCTCTCCTATTCAATTCATGCAATGTATCCAGAGAAAAATTCCCATTTTACAAATGATTATATGAAAATAAGGATGCTTATGAACTGCAGAATAAAATATAAAATGAAAATAAGAGTACTTAGATGATTTGTCTCAACAAATTATATTTCTCCTTTGTAATGATAAAATCACTCTCTGACTCAATTTTTCATATATATGTGACATGATAGAATTAGTCAAATATATAATTTTAAGTATTCTTCATTTCTCCTTTGATTACATTGGTTATACATAAGAATATATAAATATAAATATTAAATAAATGTAGTAACCTTTATATAGAAGTGCTATTTCAGACCTTATGATTTAATCACTATTTATTTCTTTCTGTGAATGTAGACACAATTTTATAAACTTGGGGTAAAAGGTAACCAAACATCAGGAAGAACTTGAGAATGAATCATTGAAATACAAAATATTTATTATTCTTTGACTCAAGTAACATGTAAAAAATGGTTATTTCACCACCAGGGGTTATTTTTTTGTTTTTCTTTCTTCCTGACAAATAGCCTAGCTTATATATACTATTTTAGCAAATAATACCTTATTAACTACAGGTCCCATGTTCTAAAAATATTTAGTGAAATTATCTGAAACAATATTAAATGCTCTCGGCATTTATGGGGCCTTGACTAAGAGCACAATACAATGATAATCTCTGGAACTCATATTACATTTAGACTGAAAAGCTTGGCTATTTTTGAAAAGCTAAAAATAATACAAATAGTTGCTGCAAGTATATATATTGATTTTAAAAGTTATAATTACATGAAGCTAGTAATATTGAGTTATCTTTCCTTTTGTACTAGTGTAAAATATTGCCACATAACTAATTACAATTACTCAATAATATTTAAACTGTATTCTAATATTATACCAGAGGCTTATATTATAAAATATGTATACAATATAAAATATGGAATATCACTGAATTCATAAAATAAATATCATCAGTGGGTAATACTTAGTAAACCAATTAATAATAATTCAACCTAAATTTTAAGATTATATATTTCAGACTTGACATAATTATTTTAATAAAATCTAGAAAGAAGACATCTAACTCAAAACAAGAGTGAAAATTCTTTACCAAAAGCTAACAGGAAGGAAATAGAACAATAAGATTGTATCGAGGTAAATGAATAAAATATTCGGCATAATTGAGTATGATAGAAAAAGAATATGATAGCTATAATAAAATTTATGTAATAGAATAAATTACTATATAAAATACAGTAATATATCTCATATGATATATATTATCAATCACTTGTACAGGGTAGGGAAATTGCCTTAAAAATAAAAATAAGAAAATGAGCAACAGTTTTGGAATTGTTGGAATTATCATGCCATCATACGATGATCATTTTTCAAACTTATTAGTGTTTACTTCTCAAAAAATTACATGCAGAAAAACGTAGATTTTAACAAGAACACACAGAAAATTCTTAGGGCAATAAAGTTAATTTTTTATTGTCTTAAATATAAAGGCTCAATTGAATGAAAGAAAAAAAAAAAGACCTGACTGAATAACCAGGAAAAAGAAATAAATAGATAATTCATAAAAAAAAGTAGAAAGTTTAAAACAGGGTAATAACCTATCTAAGCCTAAATCGATGTCATGCAAATAAAACAACCTTATTAAGTTACTTTTTAAAGGGTCAAGAATGTGATTCAATGTACACTAATGTATTTTTGGTAACATGATAGATTTTTTTTTAAATTATTTTTTAGCATAAACTTTTATCATTTCCATACATTTTGGACTAGCAGTTTTATTGGTGGCAATTTTACTTGCGTAATATATGAAATACATCTTTGGTATAAACATGTTAAAGATGATATCTTTTCTAAGAACAGTTTAGAAAAGCACATGGTAAAATTTTTAAAAAATGATTAATCTGATGACATGTTACATGTTCAAAAAGTAGCTATGAAAACTGGACAAATAGAGATTTTACACATACACATACAAATAAACAATTACAATACCTATTGGTCATAATTCAGTCAAAAATGCTTTATGATTGGAAATATGAAAAAAAAATTCCGAAACAGAAACACACTGGTGTTTTGATGTTGCAAATCTTACTTGGCTATGAAGCATGCCACCGGTTTCATTAAACTTCTGAAACAAATCCATGCCTCCCATTTTCCACAGCCAAGCAAAGACTACCTTGTATGCTACTCTTGTTCTCCTCCTAAATTGAGTTGTTAGTAAAATTCTATGTTAATTACAGTACCTTTCTGACAGTAGGCCTCGGTATGTCAGGCTTAATTAGATTCTTTACACAAATCAACTTGCTGAGAGCGTGTGGTTAAGAGGTATTAAAGGAGAAAGATTAATCACACCCAACTACCTACCATTTCTGGCAAACATTAAATACACTTTAAAATTCTGTGAGATTTAAAAAGATATATTCATCCTCCTCTTCATTTAATTTTAATTAAGCAGAATCCTTAAGCTGTTTGTTAAGTGTATTGGAAGATTTTCTAATCAAATTTTCTCCCACCTCTAATTACAAAACCTAATCCTCTGGTAAACATCAACAACATTAAATGCTACAAAATTCTCTTCATAGTGCTGAAGACCAAGGCTATAGCAAATATAATGTTTTATAAATATAAATATTTTAACTGACAGGTGAGAGAAATGTGCTAAGATAAACACAGAAGCTCTTGAAACACATCCAGAGTCTCCCTAGTCCCGAGAAAGAATTTTCCCAACTCCCAACCTTCTTATCCAATAGCAAATATTACTTTCTTTTATTTTTCTTTCTTTCTTTTATTGAGGCAGCGTCTCACTCTGTTGCCCAGTCTGGAGTCCAATGGCACGATCTTGGCTCATTGCAAACTCCACCTCCAGGGTTCAAGTGATTTTTTCTGCTTCAGCCTCCTGAGTAGCTAGGGTTTTAGGCATGTGCCACCAGGCCCAGCTAATTTTTGTATTTTCAGTAGAGACAGTTTTCACCATGTTGGCCAAGCTGGTCTCAAACTCCTGACCCCAGGTGATCCACCGCCTTGGCCCCACAAAGCGCTGGGATTATAGACCTGAACCACCACACCTTTTCTTTATTTAGATGAAATTCCAAATAAAAAGTTCAATTGAAATTAATGTAAAAGAAATCTATTAAGCGTGACATATTTTATGATACTCTATTCACCAATACATTCAACAAATTGCAATTTCCAACCTCAAAGACATATAATTATAATGTAGCCTACTCTATTATGTAATGACTTGGACCTTCAGTATGAGTTAAACAACTTAAGGAAACATCCATTTGAAGTGTTTTCTAAACCATTCCCAGTCCTTCACCAAGTAGAGAGGAGGCAACATTATCATTTCTGCTGACCATGATAGTTTTGAGAACTAGTTTACTATTATTGGTCCCATAAACTGAAAGCCACACATTTTCCCCTAAATAATTTTTGAAGTATGAATTTAATTCGTTGTTATTTTCATAATATGGCCTCTTGTCATTCTTATCATCATCTACATATATTTTGGCATTATTGACCTCCACATTTATCTTGAAGTTTGAATTCTGCTTTTATATAAATTCTTATTATAGAAAGATTGAAAGATGTTAGGTAACTCATTACAGGAGATGAGAACTAGAGAAAGTACGGAAATAGAAGCTATGGATATGCAAACATATTATCTCCTTATTACTATTATTACTATCAGGCAATAATAAAATAAAGTTCTAACAATGGAAGTGTCAATAATAACTCTGTATGCTAGGGAGCCATACAACTTATGAAGTATTTTATTTTGATATGACTGAATAAAAATTTCATCATATATTGTGTTTTTGAAATATTTTGCCTAATTTTTTTTGGCTGAATAAAATTTATTTTTAAACTGAACAAGAAGGAAGACATAGGGAAATGTTTCTGATTATATTTGTAATGAAGAAAAAGACAGCATTTAGAATTCTATGTATATGAAAATAAGACTGAAAAACCCAGTATGGCCTTTTGGTAAAATTCTTTTCAAAACATAGTTATGTTATCTTGAGAAATTATCTTTTATGTTCAAAGATAAGTTTCCATCATTCCAAAAATATTGTTGAGAATAATTTACATACTAAGCATAATGTTAAAATTTCAGGCTAAAGTAAGGAAGAGATATGTTTCTATCCCAATTAAGACCTCAAAGATCCTTCAAGTTGTGTTCCCTCAGGTAGGGATGTGCTTAACTCACCAACACTGCCCCACACCACTGCCCCAACATGCCCCCAGCTCCTTCATCCTGGTAAATCAGAGGTTATCTAAATTCAATGTAAGACCAAATACGTCTCAAATACATACCTCGATATTGTTTTTGCAGACATTATTTAATACCTGAATAATCTGTGCAGCCAATAAAACAATTAATTCTACATAATTATTTAAATAAAATACATACCATTAAATAGTATCTCTGAAACTAGTTTCAGAATATTTTTCTCTTACATGAGTTACAGTAAATTTGTCAAGGGACTATAATTTTTTCTGTTGCTTCAGTAATTAGTTGGTTAAACAGCTATTTGATAGCTAAGTGATTGCTACCATGAATAAGCCTTGTTACCTCCACCAAGCCATGTGTTTGCAACTGACAAAGGCTTGTTTTGAAAGCATTTTTCCCCTAAACAGACATATAGATTGTCTTTTATTTTATGAAGTAATTAATTAAAACATAATTTCAACTGTACTATATGTAACCTCTTTCATAGAGATAAATCTTGTTCTTCAAGGGTTTTTTCCCAGAAAGAAAATTTATTTTTTTAAGTAATAGGAGATGTATCTTAATAGATCTGCAAAATTAACTACAAGAATGGGCCTCCTTGGTTGGAGGTAGTAGTTACAAAGTCACGCAAATTCTTTCTTATATTAACTTTCAAATAAAATTATAGTATTTATAGACTATATATATCAAAACAAAACAGAAGCAGAACAACATATATTCTGAATAGTTAAGCTATGTAATATGATACTTCTGAAAAAGAAATCTTATATTTTAAAATCTAATTTGAAACACATTTTAGGAATTGTTATCACACTGAATTTGTAAGACGGTCTTTTTTTTCTTTTCTTTTTACCTCAGACAGTAAGCCTTCATTCATTTAGCAGTGGAAAGCAGAATTTAAACAAAAAAATTCATTCTATATAAGGCTGCTGATGTCTCTAATTAAATGGGTTAACTACCTAATCAAGGTTGAGCCTCAGATTCTTGTGTAAGAGACCTTCTGGGAAAACTTGGTCTCAGACCACAATTAAGCAAACTGCTGTCTTTAATTCCAAAAAAGAAGATAAAATTGAGTTAAGGATGAATGCTCAAAATATATTTATTTAAATGATAAGCAACCAGGATTTTTTAACTGATGAGTTTTTAAAAAATATATTTCTTATTCTATTTTACATTTAAGATGTACATACAGATTAGGTTCTGCATAATTAATCAACTGATATAAATTTTTTCTGCAAACAACATAAAAATGACATTCTAAGGAATCACATAACCCAGGAGATGATCTGTATAACATATTACAATATGTTTTCCTAAAAGGAATTTGAAAAGATTGTTATGGTCATAGAACAGAAAAGTCAGAATATCTGTAAGTCCACATATAGAGTAATAACAGTTGTAACCACTAATAGTTCTTTGTGCCCAAGCTTATATAGAGAGAGGAAGTCAGACAACGCCATGTATTTACTTAATTGTCTGTTACAACAGGTTTATTTAATCTGGGAAAATTAATGTGAGGTTTAATTTTAACCAGTCTCTCTACAAAATTTCATAGATGCCATAAGACATCCCCTTTGCTCAGGTATAAAAACAAGAAAAGTGCAGTAACTTAGGAGACAAGGTGATGTAAGTTAGAATTTAAAGGAAAGAGACACAGGTGTACTCTATTCCGTACTTACTTGAGCTATAAGTTCCAGTTAAACAATCACGCACGCCTCTTCATTTTCCCTCACTATGATGTCATATTCTTTAATATGGAGTAGTTTGCCTCACTTTTTTTTGTAAAACAACTCACAATAATTTCTACAGAATGAGGACTCCAGTGTTCAGACATCACTGAACGTAAATTTTTGAAGTAAATCACTGACAGGGATATTTGGAGAATATTGAAGGACAAACCTTTATTTTGCAAAGCCAGAAACATATTGTGTTGGCAGCTCTCCTTCAGAAAAAAAAATACAACCACAAAATCAAGATACAGCTTTGGAAGGGCTTATGGGCAGGAGAGACTCTGATACTAGATTTCTTTAGCTTCACATCTACCTCTGAATATATAGTTCTAATGCATTTCAGTAGTACTTACCAATTTTGTTTTATTATTTTCACTTGATATTGCATGAGAAATATATTTTAAAGTTATTACATCCCCAAAAGTAAGTGATTTAGAAAGGTTATGAGAAAATTAACTTGAATGAAGGTATGTCAGACATTGAGCATGGGAGTAAACGTAGGGGGCCATGGTGGAGGGGAACTGGGCAAGATGGCTTTGTTCTGTCTGAACAGGACAGGAACTTACTGACTGTTTTCCCACGCAGTTATGGATTCATAAGACCAGGTCACAATGGGAAGTGGATAACTATTAAAGGGGTTTGTGTCCCCTTGGAGCAAAGCAGTGAATGACTACATCTCTGAAGCCACTTAGTTTACACAGAATGATAATTTTAACTTATTTTAGGTACATGAGTACATGTGCAGGTTTGTTATACAGGTAAACTTGTATCAAGGGGAGTTGTCATAGAGATTATTTTGTCACCCAGGTATTAGGCCTAACACCTATCAATTTTCCTGATTCTCTCCCTCCTCCCACCCTCCACTCTCAGTGTGTGCTATTTCGCTCTATGGGTCCATGTGTTCTCATCATTTAGCTCCCACTTAGTGAGAACATATAGGATTTGGTTTTCTGTTCCTGCATTACATTTCCAAGGCCTCCAGCTGCATCCCTGTTTCTGCAAATGACATGATCTCATTCTTTTTATGGCTGCATAGTACTCCGTGTTACGTATGTACCATTTTCTTTATCCAGCCTGCCATTAAGGGACATTTAGGGTGACTCCATGTCTTTGATATTGTGACTAGTGCTGCAGTGAACGTATGCTCGCATGTGTCTTTATAACAGAACCATTTATATTCCTTTGGGCATAGACCCGATAATGGGATTGCTAGGTTGAATGGCATTTCTGTATTTAGGTCTTTGAGGAATTGCCACAGTGGCTCCCACATTAGCTGAACTAATTTACACTTCACACCAGCAGTGTGAAGCCATTCCTTTCCTCCACCTCACCAGCACCTGTTGTTTTTTGATTTTCTTGTAATAGCCATAGAATGATGACTTTAAAAAGACAATAATATCAGCAATAACAACAACATTAGTCATCATTCAAAATAATGTTTATTGAGGGCTTGTTTTGGGCCAGACACTGTGAGTTATTTTCCTGTATTATTTGCTTTTCAAAAGTCAGCTTCAGTGGTAGATGTTCTCACCAGACATAATGGAAAGGAAGGAGTTAATGTCTGCATAAGAAGAGCAAACAGCATGGTGGCTTTCACCTGTAGTCCCGCTACTCTAAGGCTGAGGTGGTAGGATTCTTTGAGCCAGTAGTTTGAGACCACCCTGGACAATATAGCAAGATCCCATCTCTACAATTTATTTTTTATTTTTAAAATTAGCTTGGTGCAGTGGAGTATGCCTATAGTTTCAGCTACTTGAGAGGCTGAGGTGAGATTATCTAGCTTGAAACCCAGAAGGTGAATGCTGCACTAAGCTATGATCATGCCATTACACTTCAGCCTGTGGAGCAAGACTTTTTTTTCTCAACAACAGAAAACAAATAAAAAAGCAAACAGTGAGTTCCTGGTTTTTCTTTTATTCAAATTAAGCCATTTGGCCCAAAGATAAAATGCTTAAATCATGAAAAATACAGTTATATAAGGAGTAAGTTCTAATATTTGATGCCACCGTAGGAAAATTGTAGTTAAAAATAATTAATTGTATCTTTTAAAATAGCTTGAGAAGAATTGCAATGTTCCTGAAACAAAGAAAAGATAAATGTTTGAAGTAATGGATATGCCAGTTACCCTGACTTGATCATTACATATTGTTTACATGTATCAAAATATCACATGTGCCCCAAAGTCTGTACAACTATGATATTTCAGTAAACAAATACATTAAAACTGCAACAAAGAGAAAAAAAAATTTAAAAAGAACATCCAGACAGAGAATATTAATTCAACAATATGAACACAGCCACTCTCTGCCCACATGCCCAGCCCAACAAAACCACATAACCAGTTCTCAGGGCTGATTTCCTCCCACTTAGATGGCAGGGTCTGTGTTCTAGGCTCATTATCCCATTCAAGGAAATTCCTGCTTTTCCTTGACCTAGCAACCACTCCGAGACCACACACATGGGCATATGAGCCCAAAGATCTGACGGACAGAGAGCCAGCAGGTCTTTTAATTCCAGATTTCAGCTTTTATATTCCACCAAAGAAAACAAACATAGAAGTCCAATCTTTTCAATTTGATTAAGTTTAATAAAGAAGTTAAAGGAAATAGATCATGAGGAAAGCAGACCAAATGAATGATTATGTCATGCAGCTTTCCTTCAGGCATATTAAGACTTTTTATTGTATTGTATTGTATTGTATTATTATTTTTGAGATGGAGTCTTGCTCTGTTGTTCAGGCTAGAATGCAGTGGTGTGATCTCAGTTCACTACAGCCTCCACCTCCTGGGTTCAAGCGATTTTCCTGCCTCATCCTCCCTAGTAGCTGGGTTTACAGGCTCCTACCACACGTCCCCCAACTAATATTTTTATATTTTTAATAGAGACTGGGTTTTGCCACGTTTCTGTAAGTGTAATGTTAGGTTGTTAATTCGAGATCTTTGCTCCTTTTGATTAGGGGCATATAGCCCATTTACATTCAGTGTTAATATTTACACGAGTGGATTTGATTCTGTCATTGTATCATTAGCTGCTTATTATGCAGACTTCTTTGTGTGGTTGCTTTATAGTGTCAATGGTCTCTGTACTCATGCGTGTGTGTGTGCGTGTGTGTGTGTGTGTGTTTGTTTTTTGGTGGCCAGTAATCATCTTTCCTTTCCATATTCTTTCTGTATTTAGCACTCCCTTCAGGACCTCTTGCAAGGTAGGAGGTAACAAATTCTCATGGCATTTGCTTTTCTGAAAAGGCTGTTACTTCTGATACTTCTCTTTTGTTTATTAAGATTAGTTTGGCTGAATATGAAACTCTTGGTGGTAATTGCTTTTCTTTGAGAATGCTGAATATAAGCCCCCATCCCTTCTGGCATGTAGGGTTTTTGCTGAGGCATCCACTGTTAGCTTGATGGAGCTTCCTTTGTTAGTGACTTTCCCCATCTCTCTAGTTGCCTTTAATATTTTTTCTTTCATTTCGAGAATCTGATGATGTCTTGGGGATGGTCATCTTGTATAGCATCTCACGGGAGCTCTGTGCATTTTCTGATTTTAAATGTTGGTCTCTCTAGTGAGGTTGAGGAATTTTCATGCATGATAACCTGAACTATGGTTTTCAAGTGGCTTGCTTTTTCTCCCTCTCTTTCAAGGATGCAAATGAGTAATAGATTTGATCCCCTTATAATCTCATTTTTCTTAGAGGTTTTGTTCATTTTTTCCTATTGTTTTTTATTTAGTTTTTTTCCAAATTATTTTGAAGAATGACTCTTTGAGCTCTAAGATTCCTTCTACAGCTTGGAATTCTCCTGTTAATACTTATGGTTTTATTCTGAAATTCTCGAAGTGAGAGTTTTTCAGCTCTATCAGATTATTTTGGTTATTTCTTAAAACGGCCATTTTGTCTTTTATCTCTTTTATTGCTTTATTTCCTAATACACTTGAATTGGGTTTTTACTTTCTCCTGAATCGTGATGATCATTACTTTTTTCTGTATTCTAAATTCTATTTCTGTCATTTCAACCATTTCAACCTAGTGAAGACCCATTGATGGGGAACTAATGTGATCATTTGGAGGTAAGATTGTTGAGTTGGAGGTAAGGTCTCTAGGTTGTTGAATTGCCAGAATTCTGTGCTGGTTCTATTTTATCTGTGTGGGCTGATGTTTCTTCAGCCTTTGAATCTCCTGTTCCTTGGATGGATTTGTTTGTTTGTTTGTTTTTGCTTTTATTTTATGCCTGCTGATGATGCATGGCAGCAGTAACCACAATGCAGAGGGGTGCGCACATGTTGGCTGGGGCAATGTACCAGTATAAATGGGGCTGTGGCACTCTTGTGTGCACTCAGACTGGCCCATTTAGGTTTTTTTTTTTTTTAAATGGAAGTTTTGTTACAGGCATGATGTGGCTGTTAGTAATTAAATCAATCTTCAGCCTCTCTCCCCTGCCCAGAAGTTGGGCAATAGGAATTAAAGTTCTAAGTTTTAACCAAGATTTAATCTTTGTGACAGCAAGCCACCATCCTGAAAATATGTATGGGTCTGCTAAAGGTGCCTCATTAGAACAAAATATGCTCTTATCACCTATAGTACTCAGGAAATTGCAATAGTTTTAGAAAGTCTGTGCTAAGAACTAGAAAGAAAAAACAAGCATTTTTCACATTATACAACAGAAGACTACAGTAAATAAAAATCAATAGCATTTCATTCAGTATGGCTTTCCTAGAGTATTATAAAAAGCTCTATTGAACTCAGATGGTCTTTGAACCAGCACTAACACCATGTTCGTTCCATCTTGGATGAGTTAAATATACATTTGGCAGACATTCCTTCCATATTTGAATAAGAGTCATGAATTTAACTTCAGGAAAATTGCACTTTTGTAAAAGATTGATGTGACCATGTATCAAATTTGGCTCATATTTAAAGCCAATTTGGCAAGATAGTAACTGGTACATAGGCCTCATAAGCAAAGAACTCCCTTTGTCTTGCTCTTTATGCAGAACACTGGTGGCAAATGCCTCAGTCTGTATGTGCTGCTATTACAAAAGACCTGATGCTGAGTAGTTTATAAACAGTATGATTTTTTTTTCTCATTGTTCTGGAGTCTAGGAAGTCTAAGATCAAGGAGCCAGGATTCCGTGCCTGGTGAGGGCCTTCTGCTGCATCCTCAAATGGCAGAAGGGGAGAAAAAGGCCAAAGATTACATTGTCATTCATAAAAATAGAAATGTTGTCAGAACCAAAAGAGGAGCACAGATAATGGGTATAAAATAGTCTCAGGCATACTTGTCTTCTTCAACACACTAAAAATTTTGGAATAAGATGATTTTTCATGATGAAATTAGTGGTTGAAGAAATCCCTAAAATGTTGAGATCCTCTTCTCTTAGGATGAAACATTTCTCTGCCTGTCCATCACACACACCTACCTTCCTTACTATTTTGGGAACATACTCATGCTCTCTCCATAGGAAAACACAACTCCAAAGTCCAATTCAGTTCTTGTATTTGTCTCAAAATTTGGATATCTGAATAATACCCAGTTTTCCTCAAAACATTTAGTTTTAGCTCTTCAGGTTCTGGAAACACAAATCAAAAGAAAAGCTGTGTAATCTCATTGAGAAAATATATATAAAAAGAGGAGACGTAACACAATTTTAGTACAAATTTACATTCAAAAATGGCTAAACTGGGTGCACAGATCACCCACTTATTCACAGACACTATCAAATTGCATAGGTTGGAATAGTGAAAACCTTTATTCTTTCCCATAGTGGTGTGTTTGCTTTCTTGTTTGGCCCATGAAATAGTCACTGATTTTCTTCTCTTTGATAATCTTCTTGCCTATTATCCAGTGTAACACTGAAATTTATCCTCTGTGATTTTTTTTTCCATATTCATTATTCTCCAAAGCCCCATCTAAGATGGACACTGCTAAAGATATACTTCCTGGGATCTCCACCAGGTTTTCAACACTAATCATACTATGTTGTGTAGGAAGTATTGATTCTACCATGTAATTATTATAGGAGATATTGTTCAGCATTCTAATGAATCCTCTGTGCCACTTGTTCTTGCTGTTGACTGCTTTGCTTGTGTTGCTTGGGTGAAACCTCACAATAGCTCTCAAAGATATAGGTACTCTGGTTCCTGTCTTTGAGGGCAATGAGCCCAGCCTGAAAGAGAGGTTCAGTTACTTGCCAAGGAGACAAATCATAAAAGCCACAACAACAAAAATAAACCAAAAAGCAAAGAAGGTTAAAAAAAAAGTAGAAAACAAAAAGAAACAAAAATAGAACAAATAGTAACAAATTTGGTAGATATTAATTTTACTATATGAATACCCACTTTTAATACCTGTGGTCTAAACACACCAAGTAAAAGACAGAGGCTGTCAGATACCAAAAAATAAGACCCAACTACATGTGTACAAGAAGTCGTCTTTAAATAGAAATAGACATATAGATTAAAAATCACTGGAGGGAGAAAAATATACCATGCCAACACTAATCAAAAGAAATATTTATTTGTAGCTTTAGTAATTTCAGACTAAGCCAACTTCAGAACAAGGAAGATTATCAGGGATAAAGAAGGGCATAATTATAAAAGTATCTATTTTCAAAGAATATGTAATAATATTTAATGTGTATGCCCCTAAAAACAGAGTGATGCAAAATATGTGAGGCAAAAATGTATAGAACAACAAAAGAGAAACAGATAAATCTGCTATTAAAGTTGAAGACTCAGCACCCCTCTATGAGTAATTGATAGACCCAGCAGGCAGGAAATCAGTAAGAATATAGCTGAACTGAGCAGCACTGTCAACCAAGTGGGTCTAATTCACATCTCTAGATGACTCCATTCAACAATAGTAAAATGCACATTCACTAAGGTAGACCACATTCTGGGCCATGAAACAGACTTTCGCAAATTTAGAAGTTCACAAATTATGCAAGGCATATTCTCAGACCACAATAGAATTAAACAAGAAATCAATAACAGAAAGATACCTGGAAAACCTCCAAATACTTGTAGATTAAAAAACAGACTTTTACTTCTTTTTCTTTTTTTATTTGTGCGAATGTATGGGGTAAATGTAATTTTGTTAGATGCATAGATCTGTTAGTGGTGAAGCTGTGGCTTTTAGGATATCTATCACCCAAATAACACACATTGTACCCATTAGGTAATTTCTTATCATCTACCACTCCCAACCCCCTCACACTCTGAGTCTCCATTGTCTATCATGCCATTCTCTACATTCATGTATACACACTTTTTAGCTCAAACTTATAAGCGAGAACATGTGGCATTTTTCTTTCTGTGTCTGACCTAACAGTACAGTTTTACATAACATAGGGACAGAAAGAAAACCACATTTAAGTTAGTTATTTTGTGTAATAATGAGAGCGGCCACTTCTACTTCTGCTGTTTAGTAATGGAGCCAAACATGGAGAAGACACCATCCATCTTAGTCATAGATTTAACTCATATACTTCAGCCTGTAGAAAAACAATTTGTAGAGTGTTTTCCCAGCAGGATCACCAGTGAGCCTTTGCCGTGTCTGTCTACTGCTGTATCAAGACAGATATTTTTGGGTGATGGTGAATATGAAAAGACCAGTGGCTTCCATGGGAATGAGTGCATTGCCCATTTTCAGTTCCATAAAAACGTATCTGCTGGTCAGAGACCTTGTACTATAGGATCCCGTGGGTAAGATACTACATATTTCCGTGAATAATGGAAAATAGAATTTCTCGAAGCACACTATTGACAAGAAAAGCAAACACACAGGCTATGAAATACAATGGCGAAAATGTAAGCTCATCCTTCAGAGAACATATTTCTGCCTCCATTTCTATCGGAGAGTCCAAGATAATCAGCCTCTCCGCAGGTGGCAGGCTCACATGAAGCCTGGAAGCTTAGAGTGAGTTGAGAGATTCTTTACAGTTTCTTAGGGACAATAAAGCTTTGGTTTAACCAGTGTGACTCTTCTGAGAAGACTGTGAGATGTAAGCCTGGTATGGGACACACTCTTTCAGGCAATATAGTACATGATTTTGTAAGTCTGGGAGTGCACGGAGAAGGAACTAAATGAGGCAGGGTACAGATAAGTACAAGATCATTACTGTGGATAATGACCAGATGGTTAGTCAGGGATTTGGGAAAAATAAGATTATGAATGGTGACTTTTTGAATGGGATCCTAAAAGGGGGCACAGTTGGAATGTGAATATAGGGACACTAAGTGCTCGCTTCATGGTGGCATCACTTCATGAAAGGTCCCAATAATCTGGAGGAGGTGTTGACTCTTCCCAGGACATGCCAGCTTCTCTATCCACAGACAATGGTGTTTACTTCGTGGGCCCCTTTACAAAGTAACTGGTACTTTGATGGAGTCATTGCATGGGCTCAACAACATGAACTTGGCCTCACCATGGTTAATTTGGTTAATGCCGAACTTTCAAAAAAGTTAAAAAGGCAGCTCTCTCATAATGGGAAAAGTAGTTGCAAAGTACATAGCTGATAAATTAAATCTACAAAATAGTTTTTAAAACTTACAATGAATTAACCAGAAAATAGACAACCCATTTGAAAAATAGGCAAGTAACTTGAATAGACATTTCTTTAAAATGATAAGCATGTGATCAATAAGCATGTGAAAAAGGTTCTACGTTACTAATCATTAGGTAAATGCAAGTCAAAACCTCATGAGATACCACTTGATACCTACTAAATAGTTATCATTAAAATAAATAAACAAAAACAGAAACAGAAAGTGTTGGGGAAGACGTACAGAAATTGGAACTTCTGTGCATTGCTTCTGCAGCCACTATGGAAATCAAATGATACATCCTTTAAAAAGTGCAAGAAGTATCATGTGATCCAGCAATTCCACTTCTTGGCATATGCACAAAACAATTGAAAGCTTGAATTTAAACAGATATTTGAGTACCTATGTTTATAGCATCATTATTTACAAAACCCAAAGGATAAAAAAATAACCTAAATATTCCTTATGGATGAAGGGAGAAACCAAGTGTATATACATTCAGTGGAACATTATGTAGCCTTAAAAAGAATAAAATTCTGGTTCATGCGACAACATAGATAAAACTTAGATGAAGTGAAGTTACACATAAAAGGAAACTTACATGAAGTACTAGAATATTCAAATATATAGAGATAGATTACTCTTATGAGACTCATTTCCTCCAAGTGTCACCATGGCAACCACACAACTTTGTCTCCTTTGGGTTTTCTAATAAAGTGTTCTTATTAATCTTTGAGAATTTCCCCCAATTCATCTAACAGAATGTCTGCAATTAGCTACAAGTTCCAAGGGAATAAAATAAACTTTTAACTCTTGCTAATGAGAGACTATTTAATAAGGCTCTGTGGTGTTCAACTTTGCCAAACTCATTAAAAGTTTTTATATCACAATCCCAGAAGTCTGATTTAATGATCCCTGCACAGCTTTCTTCCAGTTAAGCCCCTTCTTTCCTGTGCTTGTAGCAGAGACACAGTTGCCTGTGATTAGTGGCTGGCTGTCTTTGTTAGTGATCAACCCCATATCCATTGTTGTAAAGGAAAAAAGATAATTAAAGTTTTGTAGACTTTATCAATGCTTTAAGGTTTAAGGGCAGTGGAAGTGCCATTCAACTTCTATGTACTAACTTTGTTAATCGAAGTCTCAAGAATCTTTCCTAAACATTTTAGAATATATATATATATATATATCATATACATATGATATTTTAAGTCCACCAAACCCAATAGTGGTTAGGAGTGATTGTGTGGCAACCTCTGAAAGCCAGAAAATTGTTGAGATGCTATTATTTCTAATATTTCTTTGCTTCTCTCTTTTTTTTAATTGCATTTTAGGTTTTGGGGTACATGTGAAGAACATGCAAGATTGTTGCGTAGGTACACACGTGGCAGTGTGATTTGCTGCTTTCCTCCCCTTCACCTATATCTGGCATTTCTCCCCTTGCTATCTCCCCCCAACTCCCCACCCCCCACTGTCCCTCCCCCATTTCCCCCCCAACAGACCCCAGTGTGTAGTGCTCCCCTCCCTGTGTCCATGTGTTCTCTTTGTCCAACACCCGCCTATGAGTGAGAACATGTGGTGTTTGATCTTCTGCTCTTCTGTCAGTTTGCTGAGAATGATGGTTTCCAGGTTCATCCATGTCCCTACAAAGGACACGAACTCATCATTTTTGATGGCTGCATAATATTCCATGGTGTATATGTGCCACATTTTCTCTGTCCAGTCTATCATCGATGGGCATTTGGATTAGTTCCAGGTCTTTGCTATTGTAAACAGTGCTGCGATGAACATTTGCTTCTTAATATTTTGATGTACAAGCATTTAAGAATATTATAAATGCTAATCAATTAGATAATCTTTTAGACAACAATTTTATTCATATCTATTATATTTGTATAAAAGGGGTGAGAGGTACTAAACCATTTTTTTCTGAGGTCCTTTTAATCTCCAATTATTGCTATAGTATATTACTAATATTTTACTTTCAATGATAGGTAGGGATCAGAGTGCTAAGACATTGTAGGTTAGTTTAAGTAATGAGAATGCTGATCCAAAGACTCAGAAACTCAACTTGCCACATTGATTCTTCAAAGCCACTCCCTTAGATGTCTCCCTGAAGGAAATATACACAGTGATCAATGTGTATATTTTTATTTTATTTATTTTTATTTTGTGTTATCTTTTATTGATACAAATATTTGTACACACTTATGGGATACATATGATATTCTGTTACATGCATAGAATGTATACTGATAAAGTCAGGATATTTGGGATGTCTGTCACCTTGAGTATCATTTCTAGGGTTTGGAAGTATTGCAAGTTCTCTCTTCTAGCTATTTTGAAATGTATAATGCATTGTTTTTAAGTATAATCACTGTACTCTGTTATTGAACATTAGAACTTATTCCTTCTATTTAACTGTGTGCTTGTACCCACTAATCAACTCCTCTTCACCTCCTCCTACTCATACTCTTCCCAGTCTCTGGTATCTATCCCTCTACTTTCTACCTCCTAAGATCAGCTTTGTTAGTTCCCACATATGAGTGAGATATGTGATATTTGCAAAAGGCCCTTTTAAAACGTCATTATTTTTGTTTGTTTTTATCCAGTCCTCAATGTGGTTGCGTATGGAGCTTTTTTAAAACACTCTTTGTTTAAAGAAAAAACACAGGCATTTTTGTTTTTTTAAACATGCTGTGTTCCTTCTATGTACTTTCTGCTTAAATTTACAGAAAAGCTCAGTTTTTTATAGTTGTGGCCACAGGAAGGCTCACGCACTAAGAGGAAGGCATCTCCATAAAAAAAAAAAAAAAAAAACACAACTTTTGTTTTGAAACTTGTATTTCAAACACTAGTTAAATAACTCAGTTTATCATGTCACAATTCTATTTGTAGTCATACTAAAATAGGCATCTAAGTGTTATAATTACCAGTCTTACAGGAGACTCTTTAAATATCCTTTAAGTGATGGTTGAATTTTGATTATCTAAAAAGTACAGTTGAACCTGTCACCCAACATAAAATCTAAGAACTTAATAGCAATTGACATACCACATGTGGCCTCCCCTTACTCCATTTCTTTCCTTCTACTGCCAACATTTCCACCATCCTAAACCCAATGTCTGCAGCCTCTCATTCTCACATTCATTTAGCTTTATCTTATCTAAATGTAGATATTAAACAACTTTTGTTTTGATTGTTAAACAATTCATAAATTTTTTAAAAAGCTATTGTGCAGCAAGTAATCTTCCTGAGCTTACTTTATGGTATTATTAAGATTCATTCTATTTTTTATTACTCAAACATATTATAAAATATTCCATTTTTTGAATACAAGAACAATTATTTATCATATTATTTAGACACAGGAATATTATATATCTGCCATAAAAACTCTGAATTTTCCTTTTTGTGACTCATAGTATACCTGAAGAAGTTCCTTGGGTTCCATAGAGAGAAATAGAATAGTGGAACTATATGGAATATAAAAGTCCAATGTAAACATAGTGGTGATTTCTTTTCCAAAGTGATAATATCAGTTTTCATTCTAATCAGCAATAGTAAATTGTTTTGCCAATAAGCACACTCAACAACATTTGATATTGTTTGAGGTTTCTATTTTTTCTGCTGGAATGGGGATAAAGTACCATTCTTGACAATTATTTCAGAAGTTTCCTGGCCATATATGTCTCTTTTTTTTCTGTGATATAAATGTTTAGGTCTTTTTTCTTATTTTTCAGTTTATATATATATGAAGCTGAATCAAAAAATATTATTATAGCTATATATTTATTTAGCATACTGTTTCATTTTAGTGTATAACTAGAACTTCCATCTATTTGAGGTATGTATCAATAAACAAAGTTTAAAATTTTTAATATGGTCAAATTTGTCAATGATGTCTTTTTAGTTATTACTTCATATGACTTGCTTAAGATATTGAGGTGTACTCATGAATATTTGCCCCTAATTTATAACAAACATCTGTTGTGTTTTCAATATGTTTTTAATCCATTTGAGGTTGATTGTTGTACATTGTTCAGTAGGAATTATATTTAATATTTCTTCCTGTGAATAATATTTTCTCAAGAACTTTATTAAAATTAGGTAGATTTACTTTTGTTCAAAAGATTGTATTATTTGGAGTAGATTAATTGTAATAACAAGGACTCGCAACAATGTCTAATGTCTTACATTCAAACGTTTACTTCATGTTTTTGTACCAATATTGGAAGCGTGGACATGTGCTGCTGCTTAGTGTTGCTTCAGGGATCTAGGAAGACAGGGTCTCTGCCTGATTTTCCTTGGGACATCTCCATTGAACAGCCACAGTGAAAAACAAAGTGTGCAAGAAAGCACCATAGGGAAGGTATCTCTTTCTGCTTCCTTTCTTCCTCCCTTCCTCCCTGTGTCTCTCCTTTTTTTTCTTTTGCTGAAATATCCATATTTCCTCAAAAAAATTTAAAAATTTTCAAGTAGAACACAACATCAAAGAAAAAAAATTAAGGAAGTACCATGGATCCAACAAATCTTGTTTCATGTTTATCCACCCAACAAATCCACATACATTTAATGTTTGTGGATTTTTTTTTTGAGACAGAATCTCACTCTATCGTCCAGTGAAGTGGTGCAGTCTCAGCTCACTGCTACCTCTGCCTCCTGGGTTCAAGTGATTCTCCTGCCTTAGCCTCCTGAGTAATTGGGATTACAGATGTGCATCACCACGCTGGGCTAATTTTTGTATTTTTAGTAAAGACAGGTTTCACCACGTTGGTCAGGCTGGTCTCAAACTCCTGACCTCATGATCCATCTGCCTCAGCCTCCCAACGTGCTGGTATTACAGGTGTGAGCCACTGCACCTGGCCACTTGTGGATTATTTTAAAGCAAAGTTTAGACATCTTATCACTTCTTTGTTATACATAATCTTGAACTGATAATTTCTTCTTTTATATGTAACCCCAATACCTTATCATACAAATGCAATTAACAATATTTCCACAATGTCATCTACTCTGACATCTGTAAACACATTTCTCAATAATCTCACATCTTTTTTATAATTGACTTATTTGAATGAAGACACCCACATAAAAAGCTCCCCATGTTGCAGTTGGTTGGTATGCCAATTGAGGCTTTTAATTATACTTGAATTTCCAGCTGGCACTCTGAGCAGCAACCACATCCCTTCAATCTCCATAGAGGGTCACTCTGTCGATGTGTACACAGACTAGAAGTGCCACAGAATAAAAATCACCAGTCAAGGACCCCCCAAATAACCTCTGGTGAAAGTCAAATTCTGTCTCGTCTCTCACTGGCAAGAATGATTCTGAAGAGTGTGTGTTTTATTTACTTTCTCAGAAGTGAGCCACAGCATTAGGTTGCAGTTGCCCTCTGTTGTAGCTTACTTAATAAAACGCACTTTATTAACTTCCTTCCCTTCTCTGTATTAATTCCTTATAAATAAAGACTTTCCCAAAAAAATAAAAGCTGAGGGATTTTATCAACACCAGACCGGTCTTACAAGAAATGCTAGAGAGTTCTTCAACATGAAAATAAAAAGGTGTTAATGAGCAATAAGAAAGCATCTGAAGGTCCAAAACTCTCTGGTAATACTTAAGTATTCAGAAAAACACAGACTATTATAATAGTGTAATTGTGGTTTGTAAACTACTCATATTTTAAGTAGAAAGATGAAAAGATGAAGCAATCGGAAATGATAACTACAACTTTTCAAGACATAGACAGTACAATAAGATATAAATTGAAACAACAAAAAGTTAAGCTATGAAGTTAAGGTGTAGAGGCTTTTTTTTGCAAGTTTCCTTTTTGCTTGCTGCTTGTTTGATTATGAAATCAGGGTTAAGTTCGTCATGAGTTTTAAATAATGGGGGATAAGATATTACTTGCAAGACTCACAATAATTTGAAATGTAAAAACATACAACAGAAACACATAAAAAAAGCAAAAAAAATTTGAAACATGCCACCAGAGAAAATCACCTAAAAGGAAGACAGGAAAAAAGGAAAAGAAGATCACAAAACAACCTGGAAACAAATAATAAAATGGCAAGAGTAAGTCCTTAATTATCAATAATAATATTAGATGTAAATAGACTAAACTCTCCAATCAAAAGACGTAGAGTGGTTGGATGAACAACAACAACAACGACAACAAGATTCATGATCTGTTGCCTACAAGAAACATACTTCACCTATAAAGATACACAGAAACTGAAAGTAAAAGGATGGAAAAAGATATTCTATGCTAATAGAAACAAACAAACAAAAACAGGAATAACTATACTTAAACCAAACAAAATAAACTTCAAGACAAAAACCAGAAGAAGAAACAGAGAATGTCATTATATAATGATAAAGGGGTCAATCCAGCAAGAGGATGTAAATTGCCTGGCGATACTGATCTTACTTTTGTCCTTGACTTGGGAGTGGTGCTGAAATCTGACTGATTTGTTGGCCTTTTTTCCTCTCTCCTGTTTGGTTAGACATTTAACCTGTGTAGAGCATTTGCTGTAACTGTAATTAACTAAAACGAAAGTGAAAAGTCCCCACTCTTCTGTATTTCAGTGTTTAATGGTCTCATGCAAAGTAAATTCATTGTAAATTGTATAATTCCTTATTATGCCTTCATTTTAAAAAAAAAGAGGATATAACAACTGTAAACACACATGCACCCAACCCTGGAGCATCAAAGGTACACAAAACAAATATTAGTGAAGCTAGAGAGTTAGACCTCAATATAATAATAGCTGGAGAATCCAATACCGCACCTTCAGCACTGGACAGATTTTCCACACAGAAAAACCAAAAAGCTTTGGACTTACTCTGCACTATAGACAATGGATCTAACAGATATTTATAGAATATTGTATTCAACAACTGTAGAATACACATGCTTCTCTTTAGCACATGGATCATTCTCAAGGATAGGCCATATGTTAGGTCACAAAACAAGACTAAAACATTAAAAATAATGAAATAATGTCAAGCATCTTCTCTGATCCCAGTGGAATAAAAGTAGAAATCAATAGCAAGAGGAAATTTAGAAACCATACAAAAATATGAAAGTTAAATAATAGACTCCTGAATAGCTAGTGCATCAAGGAAGAAATTAAGAAACAAATTGAAAAATTTATTGAAACAATGACAAAGGAAACATGAGATACCAAAACCTATGGGATACAGTAAAAGCAGTACTAAAAAGGAAGTTTATAGCTACAAGCACCTACATCAAAAAAGAGAAAATGCTTCAAATAACTAACTAATGAGGCAATTTAAAAAACTAGAAAAGAAAAAAACAAACCAAACCCCAAATTAATAAAAGAAAAGAAATAATAAAAATCAGAGCTAATAAATAAAATTAAAACAAGGGAAACAATAGAAAAGGTGAATTAGATAAAAAGTTGGATTTTTGAGAAGATAAAACTTACAAACATTTGGGTAGATTGATAAGGAGAGAGAAGTCCCAAATAAGTAGAATCAGAAATAAAAAGGAGACATTACAACTGAATTAATCCCATTAACAATAGCTGAAAATAAAATTAAGTATCTATGAATTAACTCAAAGAAGTAAAAAAACCTCTACAATGAAAACTACAAAACATTGATGAAAGAAATTGAAGAGGACACAAAAAATGAAAAGGTATTTCATGTCATGGTATGGAATAATCAATATTGTTAAAAGTTTTATGTAACCCAAAACCGTCTACATATTCAATGCAATCCCTATCAAAATACCAATGACATTTTTCACAAGAATGGAAAAAAAATCTTAAATTTTATATGGAACCACAAAAGACCCAGATTATCCAAACCTCTCCCAAGAACAAAGAACAAAATTTTTCTTACATTTAACCACATGGCCTGATTTCAAATTATACTAAAGAGCAACAGTAACAAAAACAGCATGGTACTTGCATAAAAAGAGACACATAGAGCTATAAACAAAATAGAGAACCCAAAAACAAGTATGCACATGCAGTGAACTCATTTTCAACAAAGGTACCAAGAACATACACTGGGAAAAAGACAATATCTTCAATGAATTGTGCTAGGAAAATGGGATATCCACATGCAGAAGGCTGGCTGGGTGCAGTGGCTTATGCCTGTAATCCCAGCATTTGGGAGGCTGATGTGGGCAGATTGCTTAAGGTCAGGAGTTTGAGACCAGCCTGACCAACATGGCAAAACCCTGTCTCTACTAAAAATACAAAAATTAGCTTAGTTTGGTGGTGCATGCCTGTAATCCCAGCTACACAGGAGGCTAAGGCATGAGAACAGCTTGAACCCAGGAGGCAGAGGTTGCAGTGAGCTGAGATCACACCATTGCATTCCAGCCTGTGTGACAGAGTCAGAATCTGTCTCAAAAAAACAAACAAAAAAATTTATCCAGAAGGCTGAAACTAGGCCGTTCTCTCTGGTTATACACAAAAAGTAAATGAAAAGGGATTAAAAACTTAAATCTAAGACCTCAAACTATAAAACTACTAAAAGAACACATTGGGGAAATGTCCCACAAGCACAGGCAACCGAGCAAAAAATGGAACAAATGAAATCACATCAATTTAAAAAGCTTCTGCATAGCAAAGGAAGAAACAAAGCAAAGAGACAACCCATAGAATGAAAGAAAAAATAACTTGCAAATTGCTCATCTGACAAGGGATTAATAACCAGAATATATAAGGAACTCAAACAACTCTACAGGAAAAAAAAATGTATTAATCCAATTTATAAGTGGGCCAAAGATTTAAATAGACATTTCTCAAAAGAAGACATACAAATGACAAATGAGTATATGAAAAGTTGCTCAACATGTTGATCATAGGAGAAATGTAAGTTAAAACTATAGTGAGATATCATCTCACCCAGCTAAAATGACATTTATACAAAAGACAAGCAGTAACAAATTATGCCAGGATGTGGAGAAAAAGGAACTCTCCTACAGTATTGGTAGGAATGTAAAGTAATACAACCACTATAAAGTAGAGTTTGGAGGTTTCTCAAAAAAACTAAAAATAGTTACCATATGATCCAGTACTTCTACTGCTAGGCATGCATCCAAAAGAAAGGGAATCAGTACATTGAAGAGATTTCTGCACTCCATGTTTATTGCAGCAGTATTGACAATAACTAAGATTTGCAAGCCAACTGTCTACCAACAGAAGAATGGATAAAGAAAATGTGGTACATATACATGATGAAGTATTATCCAGCCATAAAAAATAATGAGATCCTGTCATTTGCAACAACATGGATGGAACTGGAGCTTATTATATTAAATGAAATAAGCCAGGTGCAGAGAGACAGACTTCAAACGATCTCTCTTACTGGTGGGAGTTAAAAATTAAAACGATTGAGCTCATGGAGATAGAGAGTAGAAGGATGGTTACCAGAGGCTGAGAAGGGTAGCGGGGGTGGGGATCAGGGAGAATACGTGGGGATGGTTAATGGGTGCAAACTATAGTTGGAAAGCATGAATATCTTAGTATTTAATAGCACAACAGGGTGACTATAGCCAATGATAATTGTACCTTTAAAAATAACTGAAAGTATAATTGGATTATTTGAATCATAAAGGACAAATGCTTGAGATGATGGATACTGCATTTATCTGGTGTGATTATTATGCATTGCATGCATGTATCAGAATATCTCACATACCTAATAAATATATACACCTACTCTGTACTCACAAAAAGTAAAAATGAAAAATGAAAAGGTCTAAAGTTTTTAATGTGATTAGCATGATTTTAGTCCCAAATTTTAGTGATTTTATTTGAAATTACCCCATGGGAACATACAATAAATGCCACACAACATCATTTCCCCATAATAATATCTATAATACTATAGTTTCTAACGACTGCATGGTCCAAGTTTCAGAGTTGCTTGCACTGCATCCTGGATTGCAATGAATCCTCTTTCTGTTAATCAAGTTAATCAAAATCAGTATCTTTTTGTGTAACCCACTATATAGATAAAAATAATTTACCAGATGTGGAATATGCTGCCTTCAAAACCCAAAAAGGTATACCAACTGTTATTATCTATCTATCTATCTATCTATCTATCTATCTATCTATCTATCTATCATGTATCTGTCTTTTGATGAGAGGGTAAGATACAGTAATCTTTCCTTTACTTTGGATATCCCATGAAGCCTCAGGTGGCATGCCACTTTCTACAATCTTTATTTTTGTGGAAGGTGGCTGATATTGGGGCATATCTTCCACAATGGGATAACAAATGTATTACAATGTTTCCAATGTGCTAGCTATTTCTTATTCACTCAGTCCAATTAGCATATTATCATCTAAATTTAGTATGTTATTTTTTTCCTGTGGCATGTCCAGGTAGCTTGGATTTCTTTCACTTACATCATGACAGAGGACAAGTGAATAAGCAGAGACCTAGGTATCATAAGTAGAGGATGTCTGATCCTTGTGAATGGGAGTTGTTTTAGATATTCTTTCCTGATAGTGACAGAAAAGAGCTCATTTACCAAATCAATAGTAGGTGCATAAGACCATCTTAATTTGCTGTAGAAAAGATACTGAGCCTAACATAGGAACTTCTACTTAGTGAAGTTTCAGAAATTATGTGGGTTTTGAAGAGGTTAAAGTAATAAATTAACAGAAACACAATGGAAATCACCATCTCTTAATCACCTAGATAAACATACTTCAAAAGAAATATAACATGCCACCTAAGTAATTTTAAAATATACTAATGACCACACTTTTTAAATTTAAAATCAAATGTTAAATTACTATTTTAAATGATTTCATATTTTACATACAGGGGGTACTTGTGCATGTTTGTTACATGGGTATATGGGATCATGCTGAGGTTTGGGATATAGAGCCCATCACCCAGGTGGTGAGCATAGTATCCAATAGGTAGTTTTGCAAACCACACTCCCCTCTCTTCCTTCCCCATTTGGTAGTCTATAGTGTCTAATTTTCCCATCTTTACATCCTTGAGTACCCAAAGTTAGATCCCACTTATAAGTGAGAGCATCCAGTGTTCGGTTTTGGTTACTGCATTAATTTACTGAATGATGGCCTTCAGTTGCATCCATGTGGCTGGAAAGGACATGATTTTGTTCTTTTTGTGGCTACGTAGTACTCCATGGTGCATACGTGATACATTTTGTTTATCCCATCCAGCACTGATCGGCACTTAGGTTGATTCTTTGCTATTGTGACTAGCACTGCAATAAACATATGAGTACAATTATGTCTTTTTGGTAGAACGATTTATTTTCTTTTGGATGTGTACTCACTAATAGCATTCCTGGGTCAAATAGTAGCTCTGTTTTAAGTTCTTTAAGAACTCTCCAAACTGCTTTCCACAGTGGCTGAACTGTAATTTACATTCTCACCAACAGTGTCTAAGTGTTCCTTTTCTCCACAGCTTCACCAGTATTTGTTATCATTTGGCTTGATTGTCATTCTGACGACTGGTATGAGACGGTCTCTCATTGAGGTTTTGATTTGCATTTCTCTGATAATTAATGATGATGACCATTTTTTCATATGTTTGTGGATGCTTGTATGGCCTTCTTGTGAGAAATGTCTGGTCATGTGCTTTGCCCACTTTTTTAATGGGGTTGTTTGTGTTTTGCTTGTTGACTTAAGTTCCTTATACAATCTGAATGTTAGACCTTTGTTGGATGCACAGTTTGCTAATATCTTCTCCCATTCTGTAGATTGTCTGTTTACTCTGCTGACAATTTCTTTTGCTGTGAAGAAGCTCTTTAATTTAATTAAATCTAAATTGTCAAATTTTGTTGCAAATGTTTTTGGGAATTTAGCCAAAAATTATTTGCCAAGTCTGATGTCAAGAATGGCATTTGCGAAGTTTTTTTCTAGGATTTTCTTACATTTAAGTCTTTAACTCTTCTTGAGTCAACTTTTGTATATGCTGAAAGGTAGACTCCCTGCTGTGGCCTCTGCCTGAAGGAGCCTGTAGTCCAGAATTGAGATACCATCTCACGCCAGTCAGAATGGCGATCATTAAAAAATCTGGAGATAACAGATGCTGGAGAAGATGTGGAGAAATAGGAACACTTTTACACTGTTGGTGGGAGTGTAAATTAGTTCAACCATTGTGGAAGACAGTGTGGCGATTCCTCAAGGACCTAGAAATAGAAATTCCATTTGACCCAGCAATCCCATTACTGGGTATATATCCAAAGGATTATAAATCGTTCTACTATAAGGACACGTGCACACGAATATTCATTGCAGCACTGTTTACAATAGCAAAGTCCTGGAACCAACCCAAATGCCCATCGATGATAGACTGGACAGGGAAAATGTGGCACATATACACCATGGAATATTATGCAGCCATCAAAAACGATGAGTTTGTGTCCTTTGTAGGGACATGGATGAACCTGGAAACCATCATTCTCAGCAAACTGACAGAATTGCAGAAGATCAAACACTGCATGTATTCACTCATAGGCAGGTGTTGAACAATGAGAACACATGGACACAGGGAGGGGAGCACTACACACTGGGGTCAGTTGGGGGGAAATAGGGGAGGGACAGTGGGGGGTGGGGAGCTGGGGAGAGATAGCAAGGGGAGAGATGCCAGATGTAGGTGATGGGGAGGAAGGCAGCAAATCACACTGCCACGTGTGTACCTATGCAACAATTTTGCATGTTCTTCACATGTACCCCAAAACCTAAAATGCAATAAAATAAATAAATGGGAAAAAAAAAAGAAATGCAGGCAAGGTGCGAGTAATTGGAGGGGCCTCCTCCAAGGCTCAGGAGTGGTCCTGGTAAGAGGTCATGTCTCTCAACCTCCACCGCACAGCTGGCCTGTGAATACCAGGAAATAAACTGCCAAATGGGGAAGTAAGAGCCTCTCTACAGGCGTTACTTTTAGCGCCAACTACTGGATTATGGGCCAAACTTCAACACTAAAAATCAAATTAATTTTAATAATAATCAAACTAACATATTCAAAACATTGTTTCAACAGGTAATCAACCTTAAAAATTAATAATGATATAGTTTACATTTTACCTCTAAAGTCTTTAAAATAAAGCATTTATTTTACATTTGCAGCTCATAATTCAGACAATTTTTTTTCAAAAATACTTGGTCTGCATTTAAATTTAATGAAATTTAGTTGAAAACTTGGATTCACAAAAAAAGAAGAACGAAAACTTAGATTCATGTATGCACAATGTGCCAAATATACTCAAAAGATTTTTCATCACTAAATTGAGTAAACAATATAACTTCTTTCAACTCTTTATTACTAACATCAAATTCAATAATTTAACATATAAATTGAAAAGTAACTTTAAATTCATCAATATAAACAGTATTTTCAAATGCTTCTTGTAGATTTTGCAATTTACATAATTGCATGTTAAAATTATTTTTTCTGAATATTATGTGTAAAATAATAAAATGTGCAAAATCATTATTGATTCATATCATAAAATGTTTTCATTTCAACCTCAACTTTCACACCTCTCTAAGTAGATCACAGATAAGTCCTTCTTTCCTGGTTGTTTTGTATTTACCAGTTTCACATAAGGTGTAATGTTGCTGATAAAATATAAATCGTACTGCTATTTGTTATCATGATTACTGAAATGTTTGCTATATATTTTGATTAAAGAAGATCTTTGGGAGGCCAAGGCAGGCAGGTCACGAGGTCAGGAGATCAAGACCATCCTGTCTAACATGGTAAAACCCGGCCTCTACTAAAAATACAAAAAATTATCCCGTCGTGATGGCACACCCCTGCAGTCCCAGCTACTCAGAAGGCTGAGGCAGGAGAATCGCTTGAACCTGGGAGGTGGAGGTTTCAGTGAGCCAAGATCGTACCACTGCATTCCAGCCTGGGCCACAGAGTAAGTCTCTGTCTCAAAAAAAAAAAAAAAAAGAAGATCTTGAGTGGGAGTAAAACTGCAGTAAATCTTTGTAAAACTCTTTCTGTCTCAACCAGTGAATACTGACTGGCAAAAGATATGTCATTAAATTCACTGTTTTGTATTATAAAATTTAATTAATTGAATTAATAAAATTGAATTCATTGGTGAAGAATCAGCATTTACAAGTATAAATGGAATAAATTTAATAACTGTACCCACGACACATAGATTCTGCTTCCAAAACTGAGCATAAACATTTCCAGTATATATTAAAAGGGGAATGAAACACTTAGGGACATATTGTTATCTTGTTTTAAAATCCCAATAAATCTAAATTTTTGACTTGACGAAGCTAGGGCAACATTTGCTATGGTAAAAACTACTTTTCATATTTAACAGAAATTATTTTTGAAGGATAAAATTAACATTTAATTTTTAAACTTTGCCAGCACATTTTTAAATTAGAAAACATTTGATTATGCTATACTTAAAAAGTATGTCAATGTAAATAATAATTATGATGAACATTACAGTAGTGAGTATAAAAAATTCAATTGAATCAATCCATTGGTGCTTACAAAGCGGAAACACTGCACTAGTTACCAATCAGTGAGGCCTCTAAACACCAAAAGGCTCCAAGAAATGGCAAGAGGTCTTGCACAGGCCTAGCTTCTAGAGGCTCTATGCAAACCCAACTGCCAGCATTTGAATGTGGCAGATAGGCATTCACACAAGTCAGGCAAGGTACCTGATTACTCACAGACAGGCAGCAAGAATCAAGAGAAACCGAGGTTCCACTGCTCGCTGGTCCCCTAAGGCTCAAATCACCTTCCAAGGCAAATGGAGTCTTGTCTTTGTGCACCCCACTTCTCAGCTAAAAGACCCCAGAAATCCTCTGCTCTGGCTTTCATCCCTGCTACCTCTCGACTCAGTGGGCTGAAATGTTGCAGGATATCAGATTCTAGGAGGGATGAGGACAAGGCCCAGACTCTTACTTCCTATTTGTCTGAGAATGTTGTGTTCTTGGTGCATTATCTGAGAACTGCATGCAAAAGGGGGAAGACCTTGGTTAGCCAAGGTCATTCAGAGCCCTGTCTCCCTGCTGTGCTGACTTGATTAATACTAGAAACGACCCTACTTACATGTAGACTAAATGTAACAATAATACTGGGATGGTTGATAATAGGTGTCAACCTGGTTGGATTGAAAGATGCGTAGACAGCTGTTTCTGGAAGTATCTGTGAGGGTATGGCCTTCTGGTTTCCTTCTATTTCCTGTGCTGGATGCCTCCTTCCACTCCTCCCGCCCTTGGACATCAGACTTCAGGTTCTTTGGCCTTCGTGCTCTGGGACTTGCACCAGTGGTTTGCCCGAGACTGTAGGGTCTCCAGCCACAGGCTGGAGACTGCACTCTGGTCTTCCCTGGTTTTGACACTTTCGGATTATGACTGAGCCACTACAAGCTTCTGTCTTCCCCAACTTGCAGACGGCCTATCGTGGGACTTCGCCTTGTAATTATGTGAGACAATTCTCCCTAATAGATTCCCTGTCATGTATACATATATCCATTAGCTCTATCCTCGGGAGAACGCTAACCAATACCAATGCTTATTGATGTAACTGTTAAAGTAAAATGCATCATTAATAAAACAATAAAGTTGCTCTTAATGCAAAAATAGCTTATGGCACTTCCGTTTTTAATTTTCAATTAGTTATAATAAAATAAACTTAAAAAATTAGTTCATCAGCTACCTTTGCAATATTTCAAGTTCTCAGTAATCATACCTAGCTACTGGCTACCATACTGAACATACGCTTTCAGACCTTTAAGAGTTCCCCTGATTTCCACCATCCTGCTTGTGTTACAGCATTGTTTTTGATTTAATGTCTCAGCTTGCGAGAGCAGCTTCAGAGACTTCCACTCGACTTTCCTCACGATGATAACACACTTCACAGTCCAAGGCTGAACGTGATGATACATGATATTACAACGGCCAACTCTGTAAGGAAGTCATTACAAGAATTTCAAATGTTCTTAGTTATACTAGTAGTCATTACATTAATTTTTTCATTAAAATTTTTAAAAATTTCTTTTTTTTTGAGAGAGGATCTTGCTCTGTTGCCAGGTTGAAGTGTGGTAGCACAATCAGGGCTTGACACAGACTCGGCTACCAGTGCTCAGGGGATCCTCCCACGTCAGGCTCCCAAGTAGCTGGAACCCCAGACATGCCATCACACCAGTTAATTTTTGTATTATTAGAAGAAACAGGGTTTTGCCATGTTGCTCAGGCTAGTCTCAAACACTTGAGCTGAAGCAATTTGCCTGCTGCAGCCTCCCAAAGTGCTGAGATTACAGGTGTGAGCCACTGCACCTGGCCACATTTTAAAAATTTATTTTTAAATTTTGTGCATACATAGTTTGCATTTATTTTAATGGGGCACATGAGATGTTTTAATAAAGACATGTAGTGCACACTATTCACATCATGGAAAATGGGGCATCCATCCCTTCAAGCATTTATCCTTTGTGTTATAAACAATTCAATTATATTCTTTCAGTTATTTAAAAATGTACAATTGTTGTATTGGATCGAGCGTAGAAAGCTAGCACCAAGACAAAAGTATGCCAGATTGCAGGGTCATTTATTATGCCGGTGACCACAGAGGACTCACGTCTCTCCAACCTGTGGCGTCAAAAGGAGGGTGCCAAGGCTTTTTATACCCGAAAAACCACCTTGGGAGTGGGGGTGAGGAGCAGGGATGGGGATGAAAAGGTTTCGGACATTCCAAGGGCCAGGGGACTTTTGTCATTCTGTTTGTCACTTCAGTGGTTTACAGAAGTCAAGATAAGCATTTGTTTACACACAGATCTTAGTTATCCTGGGCTGCTTATTTTAGTTATTACTAAATAACTAAAGCAAAGGCTAGCAATTCTGGCACAATATCACACAATAAATTGTCCTTTCTAGGGACATGGATGAATCTGGAAACCATTATCCCCAACAAACTGACACAAGAACAGAAAAACACTACATGTTCTTACTCATAGGCCGGTGTTGAACAATGAGAACACATGGACACAGGGAGGGGAGCATCACATACTAGGGTCTGTTGTGGGGTGGGGAGCTAAGAGAGGGACAGCAGTGGGTGGGGAGGATGGGGAGGGATAACATGGGGAGAAATGCCAGACAGAGGTAACAGGGGGATGGAGGCAGCAAACCACCTTGCCATGTATGTACCTATGCAACAATCCTGCATGATCTGCACATGTACCCCAGAATCCAAAGTACAATAAAAAAAAAGGACAATAAAATTATTGACTATAAGTCACTCTGTTGTGCTATCAAAGCCAGATCTCATTCATTCTTTCTAACTGCGTTTCTTTGTACCCATCTGCCATCTCCATCTGTCTTCCCCCTCCACTAACCTTCCCAGCCTCGGGTAACCATCATTCTACTTTCAATGTCCATGAGTTCAATTGTTTTGATTTTTAGATCCCACAAATAAATGAGAACACGCAATGTTTGTCTTTCTGTGCCTGGATTATCTCACTTAGGATAATGACCTGTTACATATGAATTCGATTTGCTAGTTAAGGATTTTTGCATCAATATTTATTAGGAGTATGGGGCTGTAATTCTCTCTGTCTCTCTCTGTCTCTCTCTGTCTCTCTCTGTCTCTCTCTCTCTCTCTCTCTCTGTGTGTGTGTGTGTGTGTGTGTGTGTGTGTGTGTCCTAGTTTGGTTTTGGTGTTAGGGTAATAGCACCTTTGTAGGATGAGTTGCTCCCTTCAAGGCCACAAGTTCCCTCTGGCCACAGGCGTGTCAAGGGGTGCCATCTAGGAGCCAGGGACTGGAGTCAGAAACCTTAGAAGTCTACTTAAGTTGGCATTCAAGCCGCAAGAAGCAGTTTTTCCCACTTTCTCCTTCCCTTTCCATATGCAGAGGAACCTCATCTCATGGTCACCAGCACCTTCCAGGTTACTGCTGATATTCCCTTAGGCCCAAGGGCTCTCAGTCAGCGTGCAGTGAATGCTGTTTTGCCTGGGACTAACCCTTCAGGGCAGTGGGCTCCCCTCTGGCCCAGGGTGGGTCCAGAAATGCCATCAAAGAGTAATTCCCTGGAATCAGGAACCTCAAGGGACTGCCTGGTGAACTCCCACCCCTGTGGCTGAGCTGTTACCTAAAGTGCGAGAGAAAGCCCCTTTTCTTTTTCCTTTGTTTTTCTCAAGCAGGCAGAGGTTTGACCTGCCACCACTACAGCTGGAAATGTCCTGAGTCTCACTTGAAGCCAGCAGAGTCTTTTCCAAGGCCCTCAATGCAGTGCCTGGATATCACTGATGGTTACTCAGGCAGGGCCCAAGGGCTCTTCAGTTAGCAGGCAATAAATGCTAGCATTACTGGCTTCTTTCCTCCAAGGAAATGGGTTCTCTTCTTGCCCAGGGTGTGTATAGAAATGTCGTCTGGGAGGGAGTACCTGGAATAAGGGCCTCACAGCTTTGACCAGTGCATTATCTTGCTGTGGCTGAGCTGGTATCCAAGATGCAAAACAAAGTCCTCTCCACTCTTTCCTCTTCTCACATAGAAGAACTCTTTTGGAGCCACGAGCTGTGCAGCCTGAGGTTAGGCAAGGGCAATGTCAGCACAACCTTAGTTGCCCTAGCTGGTGTCTCAGTAGTTCATGTGCCCCCCACCCACAGTCCACTATCTGTGCGCCCAGTTCAGCACTAGGACTCACCTAAGAGTTGCAGTACTTATGGTGTAGACGGCCTTTTAAGTTTGCTTACAGTCTCAGAGCATTTTAGCTCTCGTGTCAAGATTTGTGGAAACTCAAGTTTTGACCTCTGGGATCAATAATTCCCCTCTGACTAGGGCTGGTTTAAATGCTCTGTCTGTGGCCAGGCATCAGCTGAATTTTATCTGGTTTTCCTTTCTGCTCTAACAGGACAGAAATGCCTCACAATTGCTGTGTTCTCCCTCCGCACAGCCCAGAGACACTCTTAGCACCATGTTGTTGCTGTCAGTGGTGAAGGAGGGTGGCATTGTCTCTTTAAGTTGTTTTTTCTGTCTTTTCAGTGCCTCTTCAGTGAAATAAAGTCAAAATCAGATACGTGAACTCAGTGGAGGCTTCTGTTCCACCATCTTGATCTGCCTTCAGATTCTGGTTGTTAATATAAGGATTAGTAAGTAATAAAAGTAGACTTGATACAGATGTACATTGTGCAGCCAAACCAAATAGATATTTTATGTGAATTCATTAAAATATTTAGTTTTATTAATATAAAGAGCATACATATATATGTGTATGTATATATGCGTTTCTAGGAAATATTTTATGTAGACATAAAACTTCATTGAAGAAAGTGCTGACACTAACTCCCCACTTTTAAATGCTTGGGGATCAAGTAAAGAAGAATCAGTATTAAAATAGTCATTCTTGGGTTTGAGGATTGGTAAAACTAAAAACAAGTACTAATAGGTAATTAATTTGTGAGCAAAGAAGCATCTCTCCAAAAACAGAAGATCAATTCCAACCTTTGCTCTCTGATACAGCAAATGAATTTCAGACTTATACCTGGCTTCAAAAGTAAGCATCCCAAAATCAAGTACCACTCCTGGATGACTACTAATAATATAACTGACATTCACAGGGATTAAGCCACTTACACTAATGTCCAAATCTAGCTTAGTTTACAAATTATGTATATGTAATAATATACTAAATAGATAAATTGGAAAAGAGGTAGAAAAATATTAATATACATTATCAGAAATAGAATAATGTAAGAGATTCCAGTTTCTTTGAATAAGTGCTGACCACAGTGGGCACTCGAAAGGATTCTGGTAAAGTCATATTAACTTCCTTTTCTTCAGTACCTTCTGTAGTGCCCTGAACACCTCTTTGTTGCGGATACTGTAAATGAGAGGGTTCAGCATAGGGGTGAGAATAGTGTAGAAGGCCGACACCATCTTGTCCTGGTCTGGTGCATGTTTACAAGCTGGTCTCATGTACATGAACATAGCAGCGCCATAGTAGAGTCCGACCACAGACAGGTGGGAGGAGCAGGTAGTGAAGGCTTTGCGGCGACTTTCCCCAGAGCCCATGTGGATGACGGTTCGAAGGACACGGGAATAGGATAGTATGATAACTGAAACTGGAAAGATCAGCATTACCACACAACAAACAAAAAGTAGTTTTTCAAATGCAGATGTTTCTGTGCAGGATAGAGGTAAAAGGGCAGCAACGTCACAGAAAAAGTGATGAATTTCCAGAGATCTGCAGTAAGAAAATGACAGGACAGCTACAAGCACTATAATGCCGTCAACAGACCCCAAGGTCCAGGAAGCAACAGTCATGAAGACGCAGAGTTTCTGATTCATGAGGATGGTGTATCGAAGAGGGTGACATATAGCCACATAGCGGTCGTAAGCCATGACAGCCAACAAGAAACATTCAGCTCCAAGCAGGGACACATAGAAGAATATCTGAGTTCCACAACCTGCCAGAGAGATAGATTTCTTCCCAGACAAGTAGTTAAAGGCCATCTTGGGTAGAGTGGTGCAGATGAGCATGAGGTCCATGAGGGACAGCTGACTGAGGAGGAAGTACATGGGGGTGTGGAGCTGTTTGTCTAAGTAGATGAGGAGAACCATGGCAATATTTTCCGTGAAGGCCGCTGTGAAGATGCCCAGGACCAGAGAAAAAAGGAAGGTGTGGGTGGGGCTGTGTTCAAAGATTCCCAGCAGGATGAAGACAGAGTTGAAGGTCTGATTTTCCCACACCATCCTGAACAATTTGCCTTATCTGAAATTCCAGAGATGGTACAAGCTGATTTATTGATTCAATTTTCAAATACATACTGTGACATACTCTACTGGGCAGTTTATATGCATGCATAAGGACTTCTCACCAACCTTCAGTTACCTTCCTTCAGTCATGGTAAATTGTGTGACTTAGTCCAGCGCTTTTACAATTATTTCCTCATCCAACTTTCACAGAGTATACATGAATTGCATATGGACATTTATTATACAGGCTAGAATACTGAAGTTTGTAAGAGTGTCCCAACTTACCCACATGTACAGTTAATATAAAACCAAAGAGAAAATAATTATATATCTCTATTACTAAACTTTAGGATCATCCCTGATAAAAGAAAACTCCTTCTAGAATTTTTTCTCCTTCTGTCCTAATGTCTCCAGTTTAGTAGTCTCATCAACAACAGAATTGTTCTCATGTTTGTTTGTTTGTTTGTTTTCCTACCATCCTACCTGCAGCCCAATGAAGGAGTATATAAGATCAATGACATTACTCCTTGGGGACACCTGTACACTTTAATTCAGAGAAGAGTATAGTACTCTATATTTTAACTTTTCCATCTCAGACCAAGTCTTGAAGTCTCGTCTTACTTAATCAAAATGCACATTAAAATATTTCTCTAAGGAAAAATAAATCATCCACTTAATTTCTGAGAATAGTTTTGCTTCTTCCAATTCTATGTGGAAAGAAGCTGCATTTTTTGTTTGTTTATTTGCTTGATTTGTTTGTATTTTTAATTTTATTAAGTTAATACATTATAGTTGTACATATTTATTGGGCACATTTTGACATTTCAAAACATAGATTTTGCATAGTGATCAAATCAGGGTATTTAGTATGACCATCACTTCATGCATTTATCATTTTTGCTTGTAGTAAGGACATTAAAAAACCTTGGTATTTTTGAAAAAATTGATTTCTTCTTATTACAATAAAGTCTTATAAATCAAATCAGATAAACATCTAGGGGACAAAAGAAAACCCTTTTGTGGCCTTTAAAAGCTTCACTGTAATGTGCTACTTTGGAGACTTATGGGGCATGTTCTACCACAGCGAGTAAAGGCTCAACTGTATGAAATACCAGGCTCATCTTGTGCCGGGTTTCAAAGGGAATGCTTCCAGATTTTGCTTGTTCAGTATAATATTGGCTGTGAGTCTGTCATAAATAGCTCTTATTATTCTGATATATGTTCTGTTGATACCTAGTTTATTGAGAGTTTTTAACATGAAGAGATGTTGATTTTTATCTAAGGCCTTTTCTGTGTCATTGAGATAAACATGTGCTTGTCATCATTGATTCTGTTTATGTGATGAATTACGTTTATCGATTAGTGTATGTTGAACCAGCCCTAAATCCCAGATATGAAGCCAACTTGATTGTGGTGGATAATATTTTTGATGGGCTGCTGGATTCCGTTTGCCAGTATTTCACTGAGGATTTCAACAGGGATATTGGACTGAAGTTTTCTCCTTTTATTGTATCTCTGCCAGGTTTTGGGATCAGGATGATGCTGGCCTCATAAATGAGTTAGGAAGAAGTTCCACTTTTTCAGTTGTTTGGAATAGTTTCAGAAGGAGTTGGACCAGCTCCTATTTGTACCTCTGGTAGGTTTCTGTTGTGAATCCATCTGGTCCTGGGCTTTTTTTCGTTGGCAGGCCATTTAGTACCGCCTCAGCTTCAGAACTTGTTACTGGTCTATTCAAGGATTCAACTTCTTGCTGATTTAGTCTTAGGAGGGTGTATATATCCAGGAAATTATCCATTTTTTTCTAGATTTTCTAGTTTATTTGCATAGAGGTGTTAATAGTATTCTCAGATGGTACTTTGTATTTCTGTGGGGTCAGTGGTGATATCCCTTTATCCTTTTTTTATTGGTCTATTAGATTATTCTTTCTTTTCTTCTTTATGAGTCTAGCTAGCAGTCTATTTTATTAATTTTTTCTAAAAATCAGCTCCTGGATTCATTTTTTTTGAGGATTTTTTTTTATGTCTTCATCTCTTTCAGTTCCATTCTGGTCTTATTTTCCTCTTTCTTCTGCTAGCCTTTGGAATTCTTTTGCTCATGCTTCCCTAGTTCTTTTAGTTGTGATGTTAGGGTGTCATTTTGAGCTCTTTCCTGCTTTCTGATGAGGGCATTTAGTGCTATAAACTTCCCTCTTAGCATTGCTTCAGCTGCATCCCAAAGATTTTACTACATTGTCTTTTTGTTCTCATTGGTTTCAAAGAACTCCTTGATTTCTGTCTTAATTTCATTATTTATCCAGGAGTCATTCTGGAGCAGGTTGTTCAATTTCCATGTACTTATGTGGTTTTGAGTGAGTTTCTTAGACTTGAGTTCTAATTTGATTATGCTGTGGTCTGAGAGACTGTTTCTTATGATTTCAACTCTTTTGTATTTGCTGAGGAGTGTTTTATTACCAATTATATAATCTATTTTAGAGTAAGTGCTATGTGGCACTGGGAAAAATGTGTATTATTTTGTTTTGTGCTGGTGAGTTCTGTAGATGCCCTCTCTCACCACTCCTTTTCAACATAGTATTGGAAGTTCTGGCCAGGCCATTCAGGCAAGAGAAAGAAATAAAGTGTATTCAAATCAGAAGAGAGGAAGTCAAATTATCTCTATTTGCAGATGGCATAATCCTATGCCTAGAAATCCCCATTGTCTCAGCCCAAAAGCTCCTTAAGCTGATAAGCAACTTCTGCAAAGTCTCAGGATATAAAATCAATGTGCAAAAATCAGAAGCATTCTTATATAGCAACAATAGACAGACAGAGAGCCAACTCATGAATGAGCGTTCATTTATGATTGCTACAAAGAAAATAAAATACCCAGGAATATAGCTAAGAATCTATTCAAGAAGAACTACAAACCACTGTTCAAGGAAATAAGAGAAGACACAAACAAATGGAAAAATATTTCATGCTCATGGATAGAAAGAATCAATATCATGAAAATGGCCATACTGCTCAATGTCTGCTATTCCATGATATTCCCATCAAACTACCATTGACATTTTTCACAGAATTAGAAAAAACTACTTTAAAATTCCAGTGGAATGAAAAAGAAGCCCATATAGCCAAGTTAATCCTAAGCAGAAAGAACAAAGCTGGAGGCATCACACTACCCAACTTCAAACTTTACTACAAGGCTACAGTAACCAAAATAGCATGGCACTGGTACAAAAACAGACACATAGACCAATGGAACAGAACAGAGGTCTCAGAAATAAGAGTGGACATTTATAACCATCTGATCTTCAATAAACCTGACCAAAATAAGCAACAGAGAAAGGAGTCCCTATTTAATAAATGGTGCTGGAAGACTGGCTAGTCATTTGCAGAAAACTGAAACTGGACCTTTATCTTACACCTTATACAAAAATTAGCTCAAGATGGATTAAAGAGTTAAATGTAAAACCCTAAACCATTAAAACCCTAGAAGAAAATCTAGGCAATACCATTCAGGAAATAGGCATGGGCAAAGATTTTAAGATAAAATTGCTGAAAGCAATTGCAACAAGAGCTAAAATTGAAAAATGGAATCCAATTAAACTAAAGAGCTTCTGCATAGCAAAAGAAACTGTCATCAAAGCAAACAGGCAACCAACAGAATGGGAGAAAATTTGCCAGTTGCAGTGGCTCTTGCCTGTAATTCCAGCACTTTGGGAGGCTGAGGCTGGCGGATCATGAGGTCAGGATTTCAAGACTAGCTTGGACAGCATGATGAAACACTGTCTCTACTAAAAATACAAGAAATTAGCCAAGCACAGTGTGACAGATCTGTAGTCATAGCTACTTGGGAGGCTGAGACAGAAGAATTTCTTGAACCTGGCAGGTGGAGGTTTTAGTGAGCCAAGATCACACCACTGCACTCCAGCCTGGGCGAGAGAGTGAGACTCTGAAAAAAAAAAAAAAAAAGGGAGAATATTTTTGCAATCTACCCATCTGACAAAGATCTGATATCCAGAATCTACAAGAAACTTAAAGACATTTAAAAAAAAATCCGATCAAAAAGTAGGCAAAGGACATGAGCCGACACAAATCTATGAAAACAGTTCAACATCACTGATCATTAGAGAAATGCACATCAAAACCACTGTCATCAGAGTGAACAGGCAACCTACAAACTGAAAGAAAATTTTGCAATCTATCCATCTGACAAAGGTCTACTACTCAGAGTCTACAGGAACTTAAACAAATTTACAAGAAAAAACAAACCTATCAAAAAGTGGGCAAAGGATATGAACAGACACTGCTCAGAAGAAGACATTTATGCAGCCAACAAACATATAAAAAAGCTCATCATCACTGGTCATTAGAGAAATGCAATTCAAAATCACATTGAGATACAATCTCATGCCAGTTAGAATGGCAGTCATTAAAAAGTCAGGAAACAACAGATGCTAGTGAGGCTATGGAGAAATAGGAACAGTTTTACACTGTTGATGGGAGTGTAAATTAGTTCAGCCATTGTGGAAGGTAGTGTGGAAAAGACCTAGAACCAGAAATACCATTTTACCAAGAAATCTCATTACTGGGCATATACCCGAAGGATTGTAAATCATTCTATTATAAAGATACATGTACAAGTATGTTTATTGCAGCACTGTTCACAATAGCAAAGAATTGGAACCAACCTAAATGCCCATCAGTGATAGACTGCATAAAGAAAATGTGGCACATATACACCATGGAATGCTATGCAAACATAAAAAAGAATTAGTTCATGTCCTTTGCAGGGAATTGGATGAAGCTGGAGGCCATTATCCTTAGCAAACTAAAACAGGAACTGAAAACAAAACACCACATGTTCTCACTCATAAGTGGTAGCTGAACAATTAGAACACATGGACAAAGGGGATAGGGAGGAACAACACACCCTGGGGCCTGCTGTGGGGGCTGGGGCGACAGAGACCATTAGGACTAATAGCTAATGCATGCGAGGCTTAATACCTAGGTGACAGGTTGATAGGCGCAGCAAACCACCATGGCACACATTTAACCTATGTAACAAACATGCATATTCTGCACATGTATCTTGAAACCTAAAATAAAATAAAAATTTTAAAAAAAAATGTGACTTAGTCCAGTTCAAGATGGGCAGAACTCAGGATGTAGTTGTGTGGAGCAGGGAGCATGGCAAGAAATGCATCTGGAGAAATATAAAGAATCAGAGTATTTAGATGCGTTTCAATTTTGTTTCTAATCAAGCAAATACCAAAGAGGCAATTTATGTTGCGGAGTAAAGATGTGGAGTGAAGTAAAATGATTTTCTGTTGAGAAAATATCTTGGACATTGCATATTTAATGCTTTAGATAGATTAAATCTGCAAACATGGAGACCATGGCTTAAACACCTTCTTTATCCATGGAAGCCAGGATAAAGCCCAGGCAGCAATACTGGAAGAAGAATACTGGTGGAAATGAAATCAACCATCAGGTCTTTGTAAAATGCTCTCAATTATTATCTCTAGTACCCTCCTTTTAAAAACATGGCTCTAAAACATCGTATGGTAAAAAATTACCCTGGAATCCCAAATAAAACTCAATCCAAGGCAAGACCTGCTGTTATTTCTGCCTGATATACACAACCGCCACCAAATTTTTTGAGTTTCCAGATTTCAAAGCTTGAAATCATGAAATATATTTATTATAATTTTCTACTAATATTCTTTAAAATTTATGTAGCTATATAGAAACAGCTACATTTTTGCCTACTTTTTGGGATACTATTTATTATCTAAAGATAATTTACCATTGTGAGTGTTTATCCTTGCTGTTTGTTTTATATTCCACTAAGAAATACTAAGCAGGTAGTAGTTTTCAAATTTATTCTGTGGAATTCAATGAAATTAAGAAGGAATCCAGTTATCTCCTTTTTTCTTTTCTTGGACACATCCATGACTCATCACATAAATGGAGTTGTAGCAAACTTTTTCCATTTAATATCAGCAAGCTATATATTCAAGTTTGTATATCAAATCAAGTATTGTACACCCTTAAGGCCAGAGGAGATTCTGTTACATCTTAATGGAATGTGGTATGTGCCTATCAAAACACTTTATTTATAATGTGAAATTAATTTGAAATCCTTTTACTGCTAACACCTTCCCCAGGAAATGTTGTGGTTATGTCTTGGTACTCTACATGAACTGCTGATTATAATTAATGGTAAAACTCTTTTTAAAGCAGGAAAACAAAGTAACAGAGATCTGTTTACTTATGTTCATGACACACAAAATATAATATGGATTTATTTTCACTAAGCTAAGCTGTTATGTCAATATTTCAAAATAAAATTTACATTACCCATTTTAAGATTTAGAAATAGAAGAATGACTTAAAAACAAGATATAGCATAGCAAACGTTGAACCAGAGAATAACTCCTCAGTTGGTAACACATTCGTTCATTTGTATGACCACTATGTTCTAAGTACTTTCTTTTATTTTAATTCTGCATAGATGTTGAGGGAATCCAAATTTTCTACAAGAATATCTAATAATACTGATGTCTTTCTAAATGAATACAAAATATAGTCTCATTTTGAAGGTAGTAAACATAAAGAAGCAGCAGTATCTTTCTTTGTTCTTTCATTTTAGGAATAGAATTGTGTTACATGTAAAATCCTTACATTGCTAGAACTATTTTGATTCTTCCATATGATTTTATGTCAATTATTAATGAAAAATGGAGAAGAATGAGGAAGATGACAGAATACACTTGACTAAGTGAGAAGAAGGATTAAGTGTCTGGATGAGAGGTAAAGACATACGAGGAAAATTAGTGCTAAAATTAGAGCTAAAATAGAAATAAAAAGAAAACAAAATAAAATTAAGAGGGCCTGAGATGATAAGAAATTTTGGAATATTAATGGAAATCAGAGAAGGAGAAACAACATAAATTATAAAGAGTTCTAAGTGGGCACAAAGTCTTTGGAAAAAAGCTCACCCCCACTGAGTCCAGCTTTTCCCTAGACCTTGTGATTTTTACCAACCTGAAGATTTCCATTCACATATTGTAGGAAATTCAATGTGTTCAGATTTTAAGAATGTCTCATACACTGTGTAATTTAACTAAGTCAGAGTTTATTAAATTTTTCCTTACTTCATCTTTATGCCATTAATTGTCAGAATTCTATGAATTAGTATATTTCATGAAAAATTAAGAACACAAATTCAAAAACTGAGTACTTTGTGGGAGTAAATCACTTCCCCAATAATTTCTAAACTAAAAATTTATACTGGGAGATATGTAGAAAAAATTTAAGTGCAAATTTTCGTGTATGTTTTAAAGCAGTAGATAGACACCGCTTGGTATGTGATTGTTTTTTTTAAAGTCATTTTGAGGTGTAGATCTGTCAAGTAGAAGATATTTATGTTTCTCATAAAGGCTGCAATAAATATTTTAATAAATTAAAATAATTTAACGGTTAGAATACTATGTTTCTCTTTTCTTTCATTTTTAGTCTGAAACAGAAAGAGAGTCCAGTATTGCAGGAGAAATGATGGCATTTCCAGGATGCTGTGAAAAATTACCTAAGTTTAATAGTCAGGTTTAGGAAGGCTTACACTTGTATAATTCCTTATAGTGTTTCAAAAACTTTTTAATGCACATTCACTCATGTTTTTCTTTACTAAAGTCATAGAAGATCAGCACAAGAGGTAGCAGATTTTTTAAAAAAAGAGTGTCATATGTCTTACTCACAGGTGGTGATGAAGGGGAAAATTCACCAAATCGATTCTGGTTTCTTTGTACTCTGGAATATAATAATCACTGTCTGAGTTGTATCACAGCCTTTTCCTCTTTCTCTTCTAGAAAAGATTCAAAAGCAGCAACTCCAATGGTCCAAATGACCCATATTTCCAAAGGCCTATCTATCCCACATCATCATGGACCTTAAATCCTATACTTCCACAAAATTTTCAGTCCCTGGACATCAATTATAGATGGCATGCCTTCTTTTAGAATTTCTCCTAGGAAACAAAATTCACATGGATCCCAAAGCTCTAGTTACTTTTTGCCAATATTGTCATTCTTTACTTGCTATAAAGTCATAAATGGCTGCCTACTTTTCTTTAGGAAGAAAATGGTGTCAACAATAAATCTAAATATTTAGACTATTAAAATGCGATTAAAATTAAAACAGGGAATACTTATTGCAAAGTAAATGGAATCTGTCAACCTGCCTTCTCAACTGTGTTAATATTTTTACCGTAATTCCAGTATATCGCATCAAATACTTAAGCTGGTATAAATGTAAGTAAACTCATAGATGCCTAAATGTATGCAAGCATGTAATCAACAATTTAAATGGGCACAACAGCTTCTATGTGGCCTACATCTTTAAGATATATCCTTTGCATTTTCCAGTAAATTAACTGCACTAATTCAAAACAACACTACATTTGGTCTTGCTTCTCTCTGCTCTAAAAAGCTTTCATTTGCCTGCAGCAATGACATTTCTTTTTGTATTTCACTTGGGATACATGTGCAGAAAGTACAGGTTTGTTACAGGTGCCATGGTAGTTTGCTGCACCCATCAACCTGTCATCTACTTTTTTTTTTTTAAATGGAGTCTTGCTCTGTTTTCAGACTGGAGTGCAGTGGTGCAATCTTAGCTAACTGCAACCTCTGCCTCCCAGGTTCAAGCGATTCCCCTGCTTCAGCCTCCAGAGTAGCTGATACTGGTGGCTATTTTTCTTTTCTCGAATTTTAGTAGAGACGGAATTTCACTGTGTTGGCCAGGATGGTCTAGATCACCTGACCTCCTGATCTGCCTGTCTTGGCCTCCCAAAGTGCTGGGATTACTGGTGTGAGCAACTGCACTCAACCAGTCATCTAAGTTTTAAGCCCTGGACACATTAGGTATTTGTCCTAATGCTTTCCCTCCTCTACCCTACCACACTTCAATGGGACGCAGTGTGTATATATTCCCCTCCCCTGTCCATGTGTTCTCGTTGTTCAACTCCCACTTATGAGTGAAAACATGCAATGTTTGATTTTCTGTCCCTGTGTTAGTTTGCTGAGGATAATGGCTTCCAGCTTCATCCATGTCCCTGCAAAGGACATGAACTAATTCTTTTTTTTATGTCTGCATAGCATTCCGTAGTGTATATGTGCCACATTTTCTTTATCCAGTCTGTCATTGATGGCCATTTGGGTTGGTTCCAAGTCTTGGCTATTGTAAATAATGCTACAATAAATATACATGTGCATGTGTCTTTCTAGTAGAATGGTTTATAATCCTTTGGGCATATACCCAGTAATGGGATTGCTGGGTCAAATGGTTTTTCTAGTTCTAGATCTTTGAGGAATTGCCATGCTGTCTTCCACAATAGTCACACTAATTTACACTCCAACCAACAGTGTAAAAACATTCCTGGCCGGGCGCGGTGGCTCACGCCTGTAATCCCAGCACTTTGGGAGGACGAGGCGGGTGGATCACGAGGTCAAGAGATCGAGACCATCCTGGTCAACATGGTGAAACCCCGTCTCTACTAAAAATACAAAAATTCAGCTGGGCATGGTGGCGTGTGCCTGTAATCCCAGCTACTCAGGAGGCTGAGGCAGGAGAATTGCCTGAACCCAGGAGGCGGAGGTTGTGGTGAGCCGAGATCGCGCCATTGCACTCCAGCCTGGGTAACAAGAGCGAAACTCCGTCTCAAAGAAAAACAAAAAACAAAAAACAAACAAACAAACAAACAAAAATTCCTATTTTTCCACAGCCTGGCTAGCATCTGTTGTTTCCTGACTTTTTCATGACCACCATTCTAACACGCATGACACTGTATCTCAATGTGATTTTGAACTGCATTTCTGTAATGACCAGTGATAATGAGGTTTTTTAAATATGTTTGTTGGATGCATAAATGTCTTCTTTTGAGAAGTGTCTGTTCATATCCTTCACCCACTTTTTGATGGGTTTTTTTTTCTTGTAAATTTGTTTAAGTTCCTCATAGACTCTGAATAGTAGACCTTTGTCAGATGGATAGATTGCAAAAATTTTATTTCACTTTGTATGTTGCCTATTCACTGTGGTGATACTTTCTTCTGCTGTGCAGAAGCTCTTTAGTTTAATTAGATCCCATTTGCCAATTTTGGGCTCTGTTGCAATTACTTTTGGTGTTTTAGTTATGAAGTCTTTGCAGATGCCTATGTATTGAATGGTATTGCCTAGGTTTTCTTCTAGGGTTTTTATGGTTTTAGGTCTTACGTTTATGCCTTTAATCCAACCTGAGTTAATTTTTGTATGAAGTGTAAGGAAGGGGGTCCAGATTCTGTTTTTTGCATATGGCTAGCCAGCTTTCTCAATACCATTTATTAAATAGAGAATCCTTTCCCCATTGCTTATTTTTTGTCAGGCTGTTGAAGGTCAGGTATTTGTAGATGTGTGGTGTTATTCCTAAGGCCTCTGTTCTGTTCCATTGGTCTATATATCTGTTTTGGTACCAGTACCATGCTGTTTTGGCTACTATAGACTTGTAGTATAGTTTGAAGTAAGGTAGCATGATGCTCCAGCTTTGTTCTTTTTGCTTAGGATTGTCTTAGCTATATGGGCTCTCTTTTGGTTCCATATGAAATTTAAGCGGTTTTTTTTTTTTTCTAATTCTATGAAGTAAGTTAAGGATAGCTTGATGGGAATAGCACTGACTGTATACATTACATTGGGAAGTGTGGCCATTTCACCATATTGATTTTGTGTTTTTCCATTTTTTTGTGTGTCCTCTCTTATTTCCTTGAGCAGTGGTTTGTAATTCTTGAAGAGGTCCTTCATGTCCCTTATAAGTTGTATTCCTAAGTATTTTATTCTCTTTGTAGCAATTGTGAACAGGAGTTCACTCATAATTTTACTCTCTGCCTGTCTATTGTTGGCGTGTGGGAGTGCTTGTGATTTTTACACATTGATTTTGTATCCTAAGACTTTGCAGAAGTTGCTAATCAGCTTAAGGAGTTTTTGGGCTAAGACAATCAGGTTTTCTAAATATACAATTATGTTATCTGCAAACAGGGACAATTTGACTTTCTCTCTTCCTATTTGAATATCCTCTATTTTTTTTGTATCTTGCCTGATAGCATTGGCCAGAACTTCCTATACTATGTTGAATAGCAGTGGTGAGAAAGGGCATCCTTGTCTTGTGCTGGTTTTCAAAGGGAATATTTTCAGCTTTTGCCCATTCAGTATGATATTAGCTGTGGGTTTGTCATAAATAGCTCTTATCATTTTGAGATATGCTCCATCAGTATCTAGTTTAATAAGAATTTTTAATATGAATGGGTGTTGAATGTTATTGAAGGCCTTTTCTGCATCTATTGAGATAATCATGTAGTTTTGGTCATTGGTTCTGTTTAATGTGATGGATTACATTTATTGATTTATGTAGTTGTACCAAGGATGAAGCCAATTTGATCGTGGTGGATAAGCTTTGTGATGTGCTGCTGGATTTGCTTTGCCAGTATTTTATTGAGGATTTTTGCATCGATGTTCATCAAAGATATTGGCCTGAAATTTTTGTCTTTTTGTTGTGTCTCTGCCAGGATGATGCTGGCCTCATAAAATAAGTTAGGGAGGAGTCCCTCTTCTTTTATTGTTTGGAATACTTTCAGAAAGAATGGTACCAGCTCCTTTTTGTATGTCTAGTTGAATTCAGCTATGAATTTGTCTGGTCCCAGGCTTTTTTGGTTTATTTGTTTGGTAGGCTATTAATTACTGCCTCAATTTCAGACCTTGTTATCGGTCTACTCAGGGATTTAACTTATTCCTGGTTTAGCCTTGGGAGAGTGTATATGTCCAGGAATTTATCCATTTCTTCTAAATTTTCTAGTTTATTTGCATAGAGGTGTTTATAGTATTCTCTGATGGTAGTTTGCATTTCTGTGGGATCAGTGATGATATCACCTTTTTCATTTTTCATTGTGTCAATTTGATTCTTTTCTCTTTTCTTATTAGTCTGGCTAGTGTCTATCTATTTTGTTAATCTTCTCAAAAACCAGTTCCTGGATTCATTAATTTTTTGAAGGGCTTTTTTGTGTCTTTATCTCTTTCAGTTCTGCTCTGATCTTAGTTAATTCTTGTCTTCTGCTAGCTTTTGAATTTGTTTGCTCTTCTCTAGTTCTTTTAAGTTTGATGTTAGGGTGTTGATTTTAGATCTCCTCCACTGTCTGTTGTGGGCATTTAGTGCTATAAATTTCTAGTTTTCTCTTAACTGTGCTTTTGCTGTGTCCCAGAGATTTTGATATGCTGTCTCAATTGTTCCAAAGAACATCTTTATTTCTGCCTTAATTTCATTATTTACCCAGTAGTCATTCAGGAGCAGGTTTTTCAGTTTCCATGTAATTGTGCGGTTTTTTTTTTTTTTTTTTTTTGATAGGTTTTTTTTTTTTTTTTTTTTTTTTTTTTTTTTTTTGAGACGGAGTTTCGCTCTTGTTACCCAGGCTGGAGTGCAATGGCGCGATCTCGGCTCACCGCAACCTCCGCCTCCTGGGTTCAGGCAATTCTCCTGCCTCAGCCTCCTGAGTAGCTGGGATTACAGGCACGCGCCACCATGCCCAGCTAATTTTTTGTATTTTTAGTAGAGACGGGGTTTCACCGTGTTGACCAGGATGGTCTCGATCTCTTGACCTTGTGATCCACCCACCTCGGCCTCCCAAAGTGCTGGGATTACAGGCATAAGCCACCGCGCCCGGCCAATTGTGCGGTTTTGAGTGAATTTCTTAATCATGAGTTCTAATTTGATTGCATCAACAAAGATCAAAATAGATCAAAACAGTCTGAGAGACTGTTTGTTATGATTTCCATTCTTCTGCATTTGTTAAGGAGTGTTTGACTTCTAATTATGTGGTCAATTTTACAGTAAGTGCTATGTGGTGCTGAGAGGAAGGTATATTCTACTGATTTGTTGTGGAGAGTTCCACAGGTGTCTATTGGGTCTGCTTGGTCTAGAGCTGCGTTCAAGTCCTGGATATCCTTGTTAATTTTCTGTCTTATTGATCTGTCTAGTACTGAGAGTAGGGTATTAATGTTTCCCACTATTATTGTGAGAGAGTGTAAGTGTCTTCACAGGTCTTTAAGAACTCATTTCATGAGTCTGGGTGCTCCTGTATTGGATGCATCTATATTAAGGACAGTTAGCTATTCTCATTGCATTGATCCCTTTACCATTCTGTAAAGCCCTTCTTTGTCTTCTTTGATCTTTTGTTGGTTTAAAGTCTGTTTTATCAGAGACTAGGATTGCAACCCCTGCTTTTTATGATGTCAATTCGCTTGGTAAATATTCCTGCCTCCCTTTATTTTCAGCATGTGTGTGTCTTTGCACGTGAGATGGGTCTTGACTCTTTATCTAATTTGCCAGTCTGTGCCTTTTAATTGGGGCATTTAGCCCATTTACATTTAAGAATAATATTTTGTGTGAATTTGATCCTGTCATCATGATGTTAGCTGGTTATTATTCACATTAGTTGATGCAGTTTCTTCACATTGTTTTTGGTATTCACATTTTGGTGGTTTTTTTTTAGTCACTAGTACCAGTTTTTCCTCTCCATATTTAGTGGTTCCTTCAGGAGCTCTTGTAAGGCACAACTGGTGGTGACAAAATTCTTCAACATCTGCTTGTATGTAAAGGATTTTACATACAAGAATCTGATGATTATGTCTCTTGGGGTTGCTCTTCTCAAGGAGTATCTTAGAGGTGTTCTCTGTATTTCCCAAATTTAAATGTTGGCCCGTCTTGCTAGGTTGGGGTTGTTCTCCTGGATAATATCCTGAAGAGTGTTTTCCAACTTGGTTCCACTCTTCCCGTAACTTTCGGGTACACCAATCATTTGTAGGTTTGGTCTTTTCACGTAGTCCCATATTTCTTGGAGGCTTTCGTCATTCCTTTTCATCTTTTTACTCTAATCTTATCTTCACACCTTACTTTATAAGTTGATATTCATCTCTGATATCCTTTCTTCTGCTTGATCGTTTGGCTATTAATATTTGTGTATGCTTCAGAAAGTTCTCGTGCTGTGTTTTTCAGTTCCATCAGGTCATTTATGTTCTTCTCTAAATGGGTTGTTCTAGTTAGCAGTTTCTGTAACATTTTATCCAGGTCCTTAGCTTCCTTGCATTGGGTTAGAACATGGTCCTTTAGCTCAGAAGAGTTTGTCTTTACCCACCTTCTGAAGACTACCTCTGTCAATTCATCAAACCAATTCTCCATCCAGTTTTGTTCCCTTGATGTAGAGGAGTTGTGATCACTTGGGAGAGAAGAGGCATTCTGATCCTTTGAATTTTCAGCGTTTCTGCTCTGTTTTTTTCTTCATCTTCATAGATTTATCTGCTTTTGATCTTTGAGGCTGATAACCTTTGGCTGGGGTTTTTGTGTGGGGGTCCTTTTGTTGAAGCTGATGTTATTGCTTTCTGTTTGTTAGTTTTCCTTCTAATAGTCAGGCCTGCTGCAAGTCTGCTGGAGTTTGCTGGAGGTCCACTCCAGACACTGTTTGCATGGGTATCACTAGCAAAGGCTGCAGAACAGCAAAGAGTGCTGCCTGTTCTTTTTCAGAAAAACCAGCTCCTGGATTCATTGTTCTTTTGAAATGTTTTTTTTGTGTGTGTGTCTCTATCTCCTTCAGTTCAGTTCTGATTTTGGTTATTTTCTGTTTTCTTCTAGCTTTGGGATTTGTTTGCTCTTGGCTCTCTAGTTCTTTTAGTTGTAGTGTTGGGTTGTTAACTTGAGATCTTTCTAACTTTTTGATGAGGACATAGTTATATAAATTTCCCTCTGAGCACTGCCATACTTGTGTTCCAGAGATTCTGGTAAGTTGTATCTTTGATCTCACTGGTTTCAAAGAACTTCTTGATTTCTTAATTTCATTATTTACCCAAAAGTGACTCAGAAGCAGGTTACTCAGTTTTCATGTAATTGTATGGTTTTGAGTGAATTTCATAGTCTTGATTTTGAATTTGATTGTGCTGTGGTCCCAGAGAGTTTGTTATTATTTCAGTTCTTCTCCATTTGCTGATGAATGTTTTACTTCTGATTATGTGATTGATTTTAGAGTAGCACCATGTGGTGATGAGAAGAATGTATATTCTGTGGTTTTGAGGTGGAGAGTTCTGTAGATATTTACAGCTTTATTTGATCCAGTGCTGAGTTCAGGTCCTGAATATCTTTGTCAATTTTCTGTCTCAATTATCTCTCTAATATTGTCATTGGGGTGTTAAAGTCTCTCAGTATTATTGACTGGGAGCCTAAGTCTCTCTAAACCTCTCTAAGACCTTGCTTTGTGAATCTGGGTACTCCTATGTTGGGTGCATATATATTTAGGATAGTTAGCTCTTCTTGTTGAATTGAACCCTTTACCATTATGTAATGCTCTTTTTTGTCTTTTCTAATCATTGTTAGCTTAAAGTCTGCTTTGTCAGAAACTAGAATTGCAACCCCTGCATCTTTCTGTTTTTCATTTGCTTGGTAGATTTTCCTCCATCCTTTTATTTTGAGCTTATATGTGTCATTGCATGTGAGATGAGTCTCTTCTCTTGAATATAGTACACAAATGGATCTTGGTTCTTTATCAAGCTGGCCACCTTGCGTTCTTCAATTTAGTGTTTCACTTAAAAGATACAGAATGTCAGAATGGCTAAGAATTCACCAACCAAGTTTCTGCATCTTCAGGAAACTCACCAAACATATAAGGAGTAACATCAGCTTAAGATAAAGAGGTGGAAGAAGATATTCCATGCAAATGGACACCAAATGTGAGCAGGAGTAGCTATTCTTATATTAGAAAAAACAAACTTTAAATCAACAGCAGATAAAATAATATTTTATAATAATAAAAGGACTAGTCTAACAGGAAAATATTATAATTCAAAATATATATTCACATAATAGTGGAACTCCCAAATATATAAAACAATTACTACTAGACCTAAGAAAGGAGATAGTTGGCAACACAATAATGTGGGAAACTTCATTCAGAGCACTGAGAGCACAAAACAGGTCATCAAGACAGAAAGTCAACAAAAAAACAATGGACTTAAACTATATATTACAACAAATGGACTTAACAGATATTTACAGAACATTCTACCCAGCAATTAAAGAATATACATTCTATGCAGCAGCAACAGAACATCATAGGCCACAAAACAAGTCTCAGTGAATTTAAGAAAGTCAAAATTATATCGAGTAGTCTCTCAGGCCATAGTGGAATAAAATTGAAAATCAACTCCAAAAGGAACCCTCAAAACCTTGCTAATACTTGGAAATTAAATAACCTACACCTGAATGATCACTGGGTCAACATTACAATCAAGACAGAAATTTAAAAATTCTTTGAATTAGAAGATAATAGTGACAAAATCTATCAAAGCCTCTGGGACACAGCAAAAGCAGTGCTAAGCAGAAAGTTCATACCATTAAATGCCTGCATGAAAAAGTCTGAGAGAGCACAAATAGATAATCTAAGGTCACACCTCACAGAACAAGAGAAGCAAGAACAATCCAAACCGAAGCCCAGAAGAACAAAAGAAGTAACAAAGATCAGCGCAGAGCAAAATTAAATAGAAACAAAAAAATACAAAAGATTAATGAAACAAAAAACTAGTTTTTAAAAAAGGTAAATAAAATTTATAGACCATTAGTGAGATTAACCAAAAAGAGAGAAGATGCAAATAAGCACAATTAGAAATGAAACCGGAGATATTATAACTGATTCCACAGAAATACAAATAATTAATCAAGGCTACTATGAACACGTTTATTCACATAAACTAAAAATCCTAGAGGAGATGAATAAGTTCCTGAAAATATACAACCCTCCTGGATGAAACCAGGAAGATATGGAATCTCTGATCAGACCAGTAACAAGAAGCATGATTGAAATTGTAATTTTTTTAAAAAAATGCCATAAAAGAGTCCAGGACAAGACAGATTCACAGCTGAATTCTGTCAGACATTCAAAAAGAATTAGTAGCAATCCTACTGACACTATTCCAAAACATAAAGAGAGAATCCTTCATAAATCATTCTATGAAGCCATTATCACCCTAATACCAAAACCAGGGAAAGACATAAACAAAAAAAGAAAACTACAGACCAATATCCCGGGTGAACATAGATGCAAAAATTCTCAACATTTACTAGGGAACCGAATCCCACAGCATATCAAAAAGCTAATCCACCATAATTGAGTTTCATACCAGGGATGCAGGGATGGTTTAAGATACATAAATCAATAAATATGATACACTACCTATACTAAGTTAAAAACAAAAATCACATGATTATCTCAATAGACACAGAAAAGGCATTTGACAAAATCCAGCATCTCTTTGCAATTAAAACTTTAAGTAAAACTGACATAGAAGGGGCATACCTTAAGGTAATCAAAGCCCTTTATGACAAATCCATAGCCAACATTATACTGAACAGGGAAATGTTGAAAGCACTCCCCCTGAGAACTGGAACAAGACAAGGATGCCCACTTCCACCATATCTATTCAACACGTTACTAAAAGTCCTAGCTAGAGTCATCAGAGAAGAGAAAGAAATAAAGGACATCCAAAATGGTAAAGAGAAAGGAAAACTGTTGCTCTTTCCTGATGATATGATTGTATACATAGAAAACACTAAAGGCTCATCTAAAAAGCTTCTAGAACTGGTAAATAAATTCAACAAAGTTTCAGGACACATAATTAATGTACATAAATTAGTAGCTTTGCTATATATCAACTGTAACCAAGCTGAGAATCAAATCAAGAATTCAACCCCTTCACAATAGCTGCAAAAAAAAAAAAAACCCACACAATATTAAGAAATATACCTAACCAAGAACATGAAAGACTTCTACAAGGAAAATTACAAAACACTGCGTAAAAAACTCATTGAGAACAAAAACAAATGGAAATGCATCCCATACTCATGGATGGGTAGAAACAATATTGTAAAAATGAACATACTGCCAAAAGCAATTTACAAATTCAATGCAATTCCCATCAAAATACCACCATTCTTCACAGAACTAGAAAAAACAATCCTAAGATACATATGGAACAACAAAAAAATTTCTGCATAGCCAAAGCAAGAATAAGCCAAAAGAACAAATCTGGAGGCATCACATACCCACCTTCAAATTATACCATAAAACCATAGTCATCAAAACAGCATGGTACTGAATAAAAATAGAGACACAAACCAATGGAACAGGATAGAGAATACAGAAATAAACCATAATAATTACAACCAACTGATCTTCAATAAAGCAAACAAAAACATAAAGTGTGGAAAGAACATCATATTCAACAAATGGCTCTGTGATAATTGGTGAGCCACAAACAGGAGCCTCATCTCTCACCTTATACAAAAATCAACCAAGATGGATTAAAAAACTTAAATCTAAGACCTGAAACCCTAAAGATTCCAGAAGGTAACATTGGAAACAACCCTTCAAGACATTGGCTTAGGCAAGGAATTCATGACCAAGAACCCAAAAACAAATACAATAAAAAACAAAGATAAATAGCTGGGAACTAATTAAACTAAAGAGCTTTTGCACAACAAAAGAAACAGTCAGCAGAGTAAATAGACAACCCACAGAGTGGGAGAAAATCTTCACAATCTACACATGTGACAAAGGATTAATATCCAGAATCTACAAAGAACACAAACAAATCAGCAAGAAGAAAACAAACAATCCCATCAAAAAGTGGGCCTAGGACATGAATAGACAATTTTCAAAAGAAAATATACAAATGGTCAACTAGCATATGGAAAAATGCTCAACATCACCAATTATCAGGGAAATGTAAATCAAAACCACAATACAATACCACCTCAGTCCTGCAAGAATGGCCATAATCAAACAAACAAACAAACAAACAATAATAGATGTTGGCGTGGATGCAGTGAAAACGAAAGTTTTACACTCTTGGTGGGAATGTAAATTAGTATAACCACTGTGGAAAACAGTGTGAAGATTCCTTAAAGAACTACAAGTGAATCTACGTTTTGATCCAGCAATACCGCTATTAGCTATCTACTCAGAGGAAAAGAAGTCATTATACAAAATAGATACCCAAATATGCATGTTTATAGTAGCACAATTTGCAATTGCAAAAATATGGACCTGTCCAAATGCCCGTCAATCAATGAGTAGATAAAGAAAAGGTGGTGTATATATATATACCATGGAATACTAAATCATAAAAAAAATGGCATTCACAGAAACCTGGATGAAATTAGTGACTATTTTATTCTAAGTAAAATAACTCAGGAATGAAAAACCAAACACTATATGTTCACATTCATATGCTGAAATGAAGCTATGATGCAAAAAGGCATAAGAATGGTACACCGGGCTTTGGGGACATGAGGAAACTATGGGGCCTGATGAGGAATAAAAGACTACACACTGGGTACACTGACCACTGCTTGGGTTATGGGTGCACCAAAATATCAGAAATCACCACTAAATTATTTATGTAACAAAACACCACTCGTTCTCCGAAAACCTATTGAAATAAAAAATTAAAAATAATTTTAAAAACATCATATTCTTATTGGAAATGTCTTATGTTGTAGTCATAGCTGATCAGAATATAAAATAATAAATAGTTTTAATAGTATATCTGAAATAAGTTATATAGTTGCTCATAAATATGACATTACAAATTTATGTACACAATGAATCCTATTTTCAAGACTTAATGGAAAAAGAAGTCCATTTTAAAAAACAATTTAGCAGAGACCAAAACATGAAGTTTGTTAGGTAACTCACTCTCCAGACTTGCCCTTTCCTAACACCTTCAGGAATGCTCTGGTCACTTCCTTGTTGCGGAGGCTGTAGATGAGGGGATTCAGCATGGGAGTGAGGATGGTGTAGAATACAGACACCATCTTGTCCTGCATAGGGGAGTGATCAGATGTTGGCCTTATGTACATGAACAAACCTGCCCCATAGTACATTCCCACCACCATGAGGTGAGAGGAACAGGTAGTGAAAGCTTTACGACGACCCTCCCCAGATCCCATGCGAATGACAGTCAGAATAACTCGAGCATAGGAAGCAATGATGATTGCAACAGGGAAAACAATCATTACTATACAGCAGATGAAAAGAACCTCTTCAAATATTGATGTGTCATTGCATGAGAGGATTAGCAGGGAAGGGAACTCACAGAAGAAGTGGGCAATTTCCCGAGGTCCACAATAGGAGAAGGAAAATGTAGCTACAGCATCAATGATTCCATCTGTAGAGCCCAGGATCCAGGAGAAGGCAGCCATAAGTCCCCAAATTTTGGGCCTCATGAGATTGGTGTATCTTAGAGGGTGGCAAATGGCAATGTAGCGGTCATAAGCCATAACAGCCAAAAGAAAGCACTCAGAGCCAAGCAGTGATGTATAGAAGAAAATTTGCATGGCACAGCCAGCCACAGAAATGAACTTGCTGCCAGACAAGTAGTTGAAGGCCATCTTGGGTACAGTGGTGCATATGAGCATGAGGTCCATGAGGGACAGTTGGCTGAGGAGGAAGTACATGGGGGTGTGGAGCTGGGTGTCCAGGTAGATGAGGAGAACCATGGCAGAGTTTCCCATGAAGGCCACTGAAAAGATGCCCAGGACCAGAAAGAAGAGGAAGGTGTGGGTGGGGCTGTGATTGAAGATACCCAGAAGGATGAAGGTCTGATTCTCCCATGGCATGATGAATATGCTTTTTGCCTAGTACCACAAAACTAGTTCATTAATTTGGTAAACCAGTGCCTTGTAAAGCATGCGGTTGTGATAAATTTTGTAGGTCAGTGATCAATACAGCATGAACAAAAGTAGAAAACTAAAAGGTCAAGAAGTATATAATCACAACAAAATATGTTCTTTAAACACTGCCTCACTTATAAAATTACGGAGCTTTTCCTAAGGTTTTCTTCTGAGCATCATTTTTCTCCTTTGAAAAATTAGAATAACAATATCTAATAAATGATCGATGGAGTTTTTTTTTTAAATATGTCTCCAAAGGAAACAGACAGTTCTTATAACATCTTTTACAGATAAATTGATAGAGAAATTCAGCTTCAGTCAGCATGAAACCAACACAATACTACAAATGGAAAATAAATTTGTGCCTTTGCTCACATAATTGGCATTTTTACTACCACTGTTAACAAAAACTGTGTGTTTTTCTATTACTTTGCAATTTATTTGATCTATACTTTATAGTAGTTTTCTATATAGTAAGTAGATACACTGAAAAGATTTTCAATTATACAAATCTAAAATCTAGGCCATTATATCTATAGCCCAGTGTTATGGATTTAGTTATATATCTTCCTGAACAGATACTCAGCATGTGAGTCTTTTTGGAAATACATAGAGAGTGTAATTAGCTAAGGTGAGATCATATTGAATTAGAGTGGGTTTCTCTAATTCAATATGACTCATGTTCTGATAAGAGGATGGCCATGTGAAGACGGAGACACGGGGGATATCATGTGATGGGGGAGGCAGGGATTGGGGTGTTGCATCTACAGACCAAGAAATGCCAACATCTGTTAGTTATCATAAGAACCCAGGACCCCCGCATGTTCTCACTCATAGGCACGTGTTGAACAATGAGAACACATGGACACAGGGAGGGGAGCACTACGTACTGGGGTCTGTTGGGGAGAAATAAGGGAGGGACAGCAGAGGGTGGGGAGTTGGGGAGAGATAGCATAGGGAGAAATGCCAGATATAGGTGAAGGGGAGGAAGGCAGCAAATCGCACTGCCACGTGTGTACCTATGCAACAATCTTGCATGTTCTTCACATGTACCCTAAAACCTAAAATGCAATTAAAAAAAAGAACCCAGGACCGAGAAGTGGGACAGATTCATCCTCTTAGAACCCTCAGAAGTAGCTGACCCTGCTGACATCCTGATTTCAGTTTTCTAGCCTTCAGAACTGTGAGACACTAAATTTCTGTTGTTTTAGGTAACCAGTTTGTGATACTCTGTATTGGCATTCCTAGGAAACTAATACACTCAAAATATCTCCTCTAGAGAATTAATGCAAAGAAAAACAGAAAATCAGAAAAGCATGAAATATACCCTTTCAAACAACACTTATGAAGCCTGGCTATGTGTTGCGCACTGTGGCTACCACAGTAATCAAAACAATCAAAGCCCCTGTCCATACAGGTCATAGAGACTGTGATCGGATGATGACATATAAACCACTTTATGTTATAAGATGATAAATGCTTTGGAGAAAAGTAAGTTAAAGAAGGGTGTTAGAATTGCACTAGTATGTTCAGCTTTGGGGAGTCAAGGAAAACCTCACATTTGTAGCGGCATTTGGCAAAGTCTCTGAAAAAGTTAAACAGACCAGATCACAGGAAAGGGTTATTCATACGTGAATTCCACAAAATGAAATACAATAAATAGGACGTACACAGAAAAAATAGAAATGTGTATAAGATTTTGAGAACATAGGATTTTAAAATTTAGAGTTATGTTTCTCGTATGTTGTGGTATTTAGATTTTATTGTATGAGATAATTATAAATGTATGAGCAAAGCCAATATGTGAAGGGAGATTATTCCAGGCAGTAAAAATTGATGTCATAAGCAGAAAGAGAAGCCTGGTGAGTAGACTGATTAGACAAAAATGTACTTTTTCTCATTTATCCATGCACCACATTTTTATGAAGAGACTAAAAACAACAACAACAATGAAAGCCGAATAATCCAGGAGCAGCAAGAGAGTTAGAAGAAATCTGCAGAGGAGATGGAAACTGGAATTTGGCCTCATGGGTTGAAATACATTTTTTTTCTATAGGGAGATTGTAAAGTATATCTTTTTGAGTTTTATTTATTTATATAAATTATGAATAATATTGTGGGTAAGAAAGAAAAAAATACTCAAAAGTAGTGTTAAATTTTAATTCAAGAACAGCTGTGACCTGGGAATACCAAAAAATGCCTCTTCAGGGCTGGGAAGTTACAGAAGAAATCTCCTTATGTGACTTTCATGAGATTAGAATTGCAATCTCTAAAAGAAAAACAAATCTTTTTTGTCAATCAGCATGAAGAGAGAAACAAGCCTCAACTTTACTCCATTCTGGTTTTAAGACAAATAGTTATCAAGAAGTTGGATAAACCTGATTATTGGTAGCTCAGATCCTGCTTTAGTCAATGTCTTGAGTATCAGAAATGGGCATCTCTGGAATCTTCATTTTGGGGTTTCCTGCCACAAGGTTGCCTTGTGTTGTCCTCAAGAGAAGGTGGGCTTCTAAGGTCAATAAGCGGGAAAGACTATATTGCCTCAGTAATTTCCAGTGCTTATGAGCTGAATTCACTTTAAGAAAATAACTCCTCTCAACTTACTTTATGGAACCACCTATTCTGAACATCATACCACAGCCTTCTCAGTTACCTTGAACTTGTTAACTGTTGTAGTACACTAATTTATCCAAACAAAACTATTACCTCAAAGTTCCACCATAATTTTTCTTTAATTCAGTCTGCAATAGTACTCCAAGAAGGAAGCTATCTGGTCAAGTGTGCTGCTTTTTACATTGGCGAAGTGTTCTTTACATTTGAGAATCATTCCTTCCCAGTCACTAAATTGCCATAAAATGTTGAATAATTCTACTCAATCACTTAGACATGTCTACCACATATGTTTTAAACTGCACTGAATGATGAGTCATTAAAACAAAATCGAATGACAAATGTAAATCTACAGATCCCTCTGAGTTTTCTCAGTTACATTAGTTAAGGCTGAACGTATATAAATACACACTTATTTTGTCTGGTATTTTTCACCTCCCTTCATTGCTTCAAAATTCCCTTCATAACCATGTACTAAAATTGTCTTCATTGAGTTTGTCTTGTCACAGAGAATGTGGCAATGTATATCGCAATTTTTAACAATTTATGTCATAAAATTGAAAATATTGAACACTAGATTGCCCTGTATCTTCAATATTAAGATTTATGTGAACATTTATTCAATAAAGTTCTATAAAGAGAAATAATGTGTTACTCATGAGAAAATTAAATATTTAATTTCTTCAGAATTGGGTCTCATATATATATGACAGATTGTTTTTACTTTCAGGCACTAGGAATATGAGACCCAATTCTGACGCTCAGTGTAAGTTATACAGCATATAAACAATCTGAAAATGCAGTAATGATAAAATTGGGATTCCAAGAGAGGTATTTGTATGTAGTCTTATAAAAATGGATCTGTGGTGAAATGTTTTTTGCAACTCCAAATTACCCAGGACTATTCACTGCCAGACAGAACAGCACATTTTGAGATGCAGCATTGTACTAGGAGGAATATAAAAAGAAGCTTTGTCAGAATGGATCTGAAATTATGACATCTTGTTTTTAATTTCTTTAGAATATCTATTGACATCTGAAAAGTATTCATATAATGAGGTACAGCATTTTAAACTCTGGATTAGACTTTGCCTACCAAGTATTTTTTTTCCTTAATTGTAATATTATCCTTCCATTTTTATTGATCTAATCTACATTGTTTGTTTTGTAATAAACTCTACCGTTTTATAAAAGGATGGTGCATATATTTAGTTTTTTAAAATGTCTTTTGATGTATTAACATTATCACACCTGGAAGTGAAATATCAGATTTCATCACACTGTGGTACTGTGCACATGCCCGGAGCAATAGCAACAGAGAAACCATTAAAATGATGTTCAGAAATTGAGAAGTCACTGAGTCAGATGATGGAAAAGAGACACTGAGTGGCCAGAATTTGATCAAAAAAAGATTAAGCATTATGTGTCAGACAGCATGTGTAACCCACTGTGTAATCCATTGGGGTTGCTGAACTGACTTTACTCTTTTGTAATAGGAATGACCAGGAAACAAAACAAAGCAACACATCTCTCATATTAGCAATAATGAGCATAGTAACTTTATTTGTAATATAAAAATGCAACCTGCATGTGCACTGACAATGGAATTTATAACCATAACTACATGAAGTAGCATTGAAGAGTCTCACAAATAGAATGTTGAATTAACAAAGTAGATCTCAGGGAACAACTTCATGAATCTTATTATGAGAAATTAAAACATACATATAAAAATCATTTGTGAAGCACAGCAATACTGGAATAATGATTACCTACAAAATGGGCCTGAAAGGTTATATAATCAGAGAGAGTTAAACTGTTTTTCAAAAACACTGGTAACATTTTAAAGCATTTTATAAAATGTCTTTTGTAAATAAACTTTTTGTATATTTGAAGTTTAATAAAACATTTAAATAATATGTGTAAATGTCTTAGAAGAACACATGACAACTGTAAAGCATTCATTAATACAGGTTGAGGATTCCTTATCTAAAATTCTTGGGCCTAGATACGTTGCAGATTTCAAATGTTTTTCAGACTTTGGAATATCTGCATATATATAATAAGATATTTTTGGAATAGAATACAAATGTAGAGAAAAAATTAATTTATGTTCTGTGTATACCTTATACAAATAGCCTGAAGGTAATTTTATGCAATATTTTAAAACAATTTTATGTATAGGAGAAAGTTTGTGTACACTGAACCATCAGGAAGGAAAAGGTTGACAATCTCATGTCAGCATTAAAAAGATTCAGATTTTTAAGTGTTTTGGATATTAGATATTGGTTTAGGGATTATCATCCTGCATGAGCTACAATTATTAAAAGAGAAGAGAATGTGGCTAAAACTTTCAAACCATCAGTTATGTTCTATCTGCTACTCTTCTCCTCTGATTCCTATTCACTATAAATTTCTTTTTCAAATCTGGAATACCAGTACATTAAAAAACAAAATAATGGATTCAATCCAATCTTGCACATTGATAAGCTGGGTCAGGTAATCACCCCTTCTGCCTCAAGTTGTACTACATTTCTCAAGGTAATATTCTACAGATAAAAATAGAATAATATTTATAAAATTCTTAGCACAAAAAATAACTTAACAGATGAAATCAATCATCTTCATGTTCAGCCATAATTTTGGCATTAATTATACACAGTCTTGCTTGGGTTTGGTTAACTTACCTCTTAGTACTGATCTGAATAGTGCATATTTTCAGTGAGATTGTAGGTTCCAGGAAAGGCAAAAATATAGAGATATTCTAAATATTTTTATATTCCCAACATCAGAAAAAAAATGCAACTAATGTACAATTGGAATATTGTTATTGACAAATGAATGAAAAGACAAAAACTTAAATTTTTAGCCCTTGGGGAATCCATTCCCCTGTCTTTAATTATAAAAGTTTGTATTAACTTCTATTTCCACTCCTAGGACATGAAGCCAAATTAGCTTTCTTTTCTTGAAAATTCTACAAAGATAATGATGCCTCTTTCCTTGTAGATTAGTGTGAACTGTCTGAAACTTCTCCCTCTCTCTCATGTAATGAGGAAAAAAATACCAAGTGCTTTCTCTATAACTGGCACTGTGGCTAAAAAAAAGTTTGTAAACTCACATAACACCTACAACCACTGTGTATGTCAAATACTCTTATTAGACAGATGTATATATTATTACATATTATCTTTAATTATATTGTCATTTTTTTACATTATAAAACTTTTTTTTACATTAAGAAGCTTAAGTCAGATACCCTTATTAAACAGATGTATACATTATTATATATTATCTTTACTTATATTGTCTTTCTTTTTACATTATGAAACTAAGTTTTTTACATAAAGAAGCTTAAGTAAATTGCCTAAAGTTGCAGATCTAGTGAATGGCAGTCAGGGCATTCCAGGGCTAATATTGTTCCTCATCTATGGCTTATCTTCGCTCTTCCTTCTGCTCCATCATCAAAGCAAGATATGCTTGGGTAGAATTGGCTTTTTTAACATCTTGAGGTTCCCTTCATAATTCTATTTGTATGTTCCTTAATATGTTTTCTATCCCTTAAAAGTACTGTATATGTTTTCTTTAAAAGTTATTATTATAAAATAGAAATGTTTATGGGTATTTTATATTTTGTTGCTCTAGTGTATAGATTATTATTTCTATTACTCCTTCTATTTGTTTTTGTTAATATGTAGAAATCTATTAATTGTTGCTTATAAACCTTAAATCAAAGAATACTATTTTTACTTTTATATTCCTTGTTGCAGAGAAAAAATATTACAATGGATGAAACAACTTTATATGCCTTCCCGATTTTATGTTTTTCTTTACATCATTTGATTACCATATATATAGTTAGAATGTTGAAGAATAATATTATTGAGCACCTGAAGCCTTTAGCAATATAGTTTACCATTAGTTATAGTGTTTGTTTGAAGTTTTGTTAGTTATATTCAGCACATTAGCAAAATCCCATTTTATTTCTTTTACCAATTGTTTGTTCAATAAATTTTCACTGAATTGTACCGAATGATGTCCTGTTTTTACTGAGATAATTGTACTGTTTTCCATAAATGGTTCATAGCCTGAATTACAATGATAGCTACTTTGTATCTTTAGAAATATTTCAGTAGAAGATAATGTATAAAACAAACTAGACACCAATGTACTCATCACCAGCTTAAAATAAAACATACACAGGCCAGGCACAGTGGCTCACACCTGTAATCCCTGCACTTTGGGAGGCAGAGGCAGGTGGATCACTTGAGGTCAGGGTTCAAGACTAGCCTGGCCAATATGGTGAAACCCCATCTCAACTGAAAATACAAAAATTAGCTTGGCATAGTGGCTCAGGCCTGTAGTCCCAGATACAGCTACTTAGGAGGCAAAAGCAGGAAATCACTTGAACTTAAGAGTGGAGGTTGTAGTTGAGCTGAGATTGTGCCACTGCACTCCAGCCTAAGTAAAAGAGCAAGACTCCACCTTGAAAATAAAATATAACATATAAAAATAAAATAAAATAATAAATACAATATTACAGATTAATAGAAGTCTGTGTGCACATAACCTGAATGTATGTTCTTTGTCTCTAGAGATAACAGAAGCTTACATTTTTTTGTTACTCTCACGTCTTTCTTTATGTATTTTTAGAAGTAGATGTTTTATTCTTCCAACTAAATTGCAGTACTTCAAAAGAAAATGATTTCCTGGGAAAAAAATGCAGCAATAAACATTTGTTTTAGTGGCGAATATCCAGAATCTACAAACAACTTAAACAAATTTACAAATGAACAAACAAAAAACCCCATCAAAAAGTGAGCAAAGCATATGAACAGACACTTCTGTTCATATTTCTGTTTATTTGAGTATATACAAAGGATTATAAATCGTTCTATTATAAAGACACATGCAAACATGTTCACTGAGGCACTGTTTACAATAGCAAAGACTTGGAACCAACCCAAATGCCCATCAATGATAGACTAGATAAAATGTGGCACATGTACACCATGAATACCATGCAGCCATAAAAAAAGGTGAGTTCATGTCCCTTTCAGGGTCATGGATAAAGCTGGAAACCATCATTCTCAGCAAACTGACACAAAAACAGAAAACCCGACACCACATGTTCTCACTCATAAATGGGTATTGAACATTAAGAACACATGGACACAGGAAGGGGAACATCACACACCAGGTCCTGTTGGGGGGGGTTGGGAGGAATACCAGAGGGTGGGGGGATTAGGGAGGGATAACATTAGGAGAAATACCTAATGTAGATGATGAGGGGATGGATGCAGCAAACCACCATGACGTGTATACCTATGTAACAATCCTGCAAGAACTGCACATGTACCCCAGACTTAAAATACAACAAACAAACAAAAAAAGAAAATCCCCTAATGATAAAAGTTAAAAAACATAAAAAGACAGGCCTTGTGTACTCTATGACAAGTTGAGTTGATCTCTGAGCATTTTCTGAAAGAATGTGATGAGAAAATTCGAGAAGAGCATAAAGGAATCAAACACAAACTAGCAAAACAGAATGATGTATTTGTAAAGTTTATGCTTGGTCAAATAATGTGACGCTCTGGAGCTGGTTATTACGTTTCATGACTCACACATTCTGCATTTGCAGGCTGCTTTATTCCTTGCTGAATTATTGCAAAGGGTCCCAGTTTTGACATGACACAATGCCAGTATTCATCAGTGAATACAGGTTTTCGAAAGCTTTTGTCAATGGCACCCACTCTTAGGCAGTAGTAACTGGTTTTGGAAATTTCCCTGATGTCAGCGACACTTGATGTGAACCTTTGCTATCTGTATTAATACAAGCCTGTCCTGGTTGCACAGAGGAATGAGTCTCCCTTTTGGTCCTTTTGTGAATAGTACAAAGCTGGAACTACAACCAAGAGCAGCTGGAGGCAAGTTATAAGAAAACTTTCAGGACCACTGCTGAGACTGATGCAGGCACACAGATAAGTCTGTCTGCTAAGGCACTACTGTGCATGATTCCTCCTGGACCCCTTGGCAGATGGTTTTGGTAACAGACACAAGGCTGAACAGGCCTATAGCCAAGCCCTTTGGTGGAAAGGGGCCATTTCCAGGCCTATACCTGGGAGCCAAATTGGTGGGTCTGCCACTTGGGTGTGGGTCTTCACTCTCAAAACAACCTCCTCTGTCTTGGGCTCCAGCAGAATTTCACAGCTTCCCACCTGAATTCCAAGGCTCTTACAAAGAGACTTTTGTTTGTAGATACATGCAACATTCTTGTGGTGGTGGTGGTAGACACAAGTGGTGACTCCCTATTTTGCCATCTTGCTTGGTAGTTCATATCATTCATCAAAAAAGTGACAGAACCTTTTTTTAAGCATCAGTGAATCATACTTTCAAGTTGGAAGGTAAATTATATGAGACTTTACAAGAAAAAGTGAATGATAACTCAAAGTATTGTAATTAAAGTCAAGGGACCAAATATCCTGGAGGAATTGAAAAATTGAATCACAGAGGACTCGGTATAATTGTGTTGCAAGGGTTATCTCTAGAAATTTAAACATTTTCAGCGATTTTGAAGGAATATACCCAGTCGAAGACATCTGGAAAGTAAGATTTAGGTGAGGGAGTATAGTACAAAATACCTAAGGCATTCTGGAGTTCAACCGTAACAAATGAAATTGCATTTAATTCAAAGGTTCTATATAAAAAATTAAGCTATTTTAAAGTCCTCAGAATAGGGAAGTAAACGTTTCACGTTAATCTGAAACACACCTCTTTATAGTCTCTGCGAAAGTAAAGCAGTGTATTTCTATATTTTTGAAAAAGATTAAATAAAACCTGTGAATGTGCTAAGTCAGTGTAAGGTATTATTTACAGCAATAGAAACTATTATAAGTTAAGAATCATTGTAAGATTCTCCAACGGATCTTGTCTATTAGTTCATGCTTTCAATAATTATGGAGCATGTATGGACTCCTTCACTGTGTAGCTCTTACTTGTTTGATTAAGAGCATATAAGAAATAAGCATATAGCTTATCAACAATCTAGTAAGAAAAAAGTATATTTTCAAAAATATTTCCTGGTGAATAACAGTGAAGCTTATTGCAAGATTACCAAAAGAAATGCATGAAAAGAAGTATATAATGATGGTAAGAGTCATCTGATAAATGCATACTGTGATACAGTTATTTTAAGGGAAATAATTTAAATAAATTATTATTCTTTATAACAACTCTGTGGTTGATGGATTTTTTTTTTAAATCTTAGAGATATTGTTTAACTTTCCTGGTGGCAAAATTGTTGGTTACAGAGCAGAATGCAAGCTCAGGTTTGTCTAATTGGAAGGTTTTTGACATTTGCAATTTGTGTAAAACAGATACTTGCCACGTGTCTTCTGTGAGTTGAATATTTGCAGAACTTGCTATCTACGGAATGATGAAACAAGCATGGAGAAAAATGTATGTGTGATATAACTGAAAGAAGACACATGATTTACAGATGTAAAGGATTACGAAAAAGAAAGATAATTTCAAGCAAGACAAACCTTCTGAGAAAGATCTAAGCTCACATTTTTGTATCATAGAGATCTGTAAGTAGGAATGCAAAGGGTTTGTACTAGAAAAAGAGAACAAATGACTTGAAATAAAGGCTCGAACAATTTTCTGAAATTCCTCACAAACAAGATCGATCAGAAATGTAATCTGTTCTATAAAAAAAAGATTAAGACATTGAATGCCTTTGAGGATAGTGCTATTAATTGAATCAAATGGTGCTTTGGAAAAATTTAAAAATAATGTATTGTGATAGGCTGAAGAATATAAGATTAGCTTTATCCACCATCTTTAAGGGGTATAGATACAAATGTTTTTTTTTTTTTTTTTTTCAGAAGTACTTATGAAGCTTTTTAAAAAACATCAACAATCCTTTTTGTGGGATGTGATTTGAAGTTTCTGACTGTAGGCAGCAGGGTGTATTTGATGAATAATTTCCAAGTTTCAGCAAGGAGAGTTTTTGCATGCCGTTTTTGTCTAGAATATAGTGCCTGGTTTTTGCATCTTTGGAAGTGGGAGAGTGATTTGTCCATTGGCACAATGCAGTACATCTAGGGCGGACATTGAGCTTAGCTATCAACATTTAAGGACTGCTTCTTGCCTCATTTTTCACTCCTTTGCACCCTGCTCCTCTCAGTTTCTCTACAGCACCAACATTTCTTCTTCCAGCGTGAATTACCTTTTGACACTCTGTCTTTACTCAGTCAGCATTACTTCTTTTCTCCCTTCTCACTTCACTATCTTAAATTCCCTTCTCCTCAGATTATCTTTGTAGAACCCCTTTTAGCCTATACTTATAATTATTAAAAACACAAACTGTTTAAAGTTGAATCTTAGATTCAAAATCTCATTATTTGAGACAAAAGTTATTAATTCCATACTACAAGAGATTTCACAAGAATCTATGATATAAATTGTGATTAAATTTTTGCAAAATTCATAAACAATGTTGTATTACACATTATGTTTTAAGTGTGTTAACTCAATGTCTGTACTAACCCTTCATGCTAATATAGCTCTAAATAAATGCATTCTTCCTAACATCACTTAACTGGCTTTCACTAAAGCATTGCTTATGTGAGGTTGAAGTGAAAGAAACAGCTGAGTGCTCAGAAATAAGTGCCTTGACAACCGTTAAATACTATTTACTTTAGTCTCCTCTGATAGGACAGTCAAGAAAATGATAATTTGATAGATTGCCTTTGGCAAAAAGTGAGGTAATACAATATAACACAATATAAATATATTCTTCTATGCAAACTAACCTTGAAAAGATTTGAACAATGAAAAAGTTAGAGGAATATATAGGCTGAATCTCTCCATCTGCCATACTGTAGATATTGCACTTCTCTGCTAGAAACTAACAACTGAAAAATGTTTCTTGATTAATAAGAGAACAACTAGTCTTGATCAGTTCTACTATCCCACGCTGCTATTCTTCAGGTGGGTCCTGATATGGGCTAAACTGAACAGATAATTTTACATATGTGGACAGAATGTGACAAGGTATAGAATTAAAATGTGCTACAGTTTGTTGTTAACACCGGAGGCATGGGAAACAGTTGTGAGCAAAAACTCAGATGTAAAATTAAACCTAATTAGAGTCAGGTCCTCTTGTTAATTAATAATGGGGACCAGGACATTTTAGTTCCCTCTATGAGTCAAGCTATGTGTGTAAGGTTGTGGTTAAACAGAAGAATAAAAAGATAAGTAAGACAAAAAGATAAATAAGAAGACAAATACACATCAAAAGGTATATGATCTACAGAGTTCCTCAGGGTGCACAGCTTCCTTAAATTACTTATCTAATTTATGGACTAGTTAATTATGTAATTTAGGTACAATTTGAAAGAATCAATACTTGCGGTTCTTATTATCTTTCAAGGATGCAGCAAGTTGGATTGAAATATTGTTTTGTACAAAATGGAAAAAGCAGCATTTTTAGGAGCTGATATGTTAAATTTTTATTTTTCCACAAATTTTTAGTATTTATGTTTCAAAACATGGGGAGAGAGATAATTTCACACAAGTATAACAACATGAATAAACTTGAAATAAAAAATACATATTGTTTATTAGAGGGACTGCAATTGAGTCAAGTAATGTGGTAATTTTCACTGGGCAGTAAGTGTTAATCAACAAACATGAGAAATTATGAACATTTAAAAATAATGTTTCAGACTTTTTCTGTGGGATGCACAATAAAAGGTTTGCACCAGGATGAATGATAGAAGAATGTTTTAGAAAATATAATTAGTAATTGTTTTAAGAAAAGTGGGAAAAGTAAAAATATCTGAAAAAATTAAGTAGCATGTGTAAGTCACACAATATGGGTTGAGTTTTTTCAAAGCATTGTAAATGTAAGAAACCTTTCAGAGAATTTAGAACTGATTAGGAATTTAAGATGTAGTGAACTGTAGAGTTATAATTAGAATATGTAGATAAACAGTATTAAAATTAATAAGACAATGTGAACAATTTGTTCAGAGGATATTAGGAGAGAAATAAAGAAAGCCAATTCCTTAATCCATGGAGAAAGAAGCCAAGAAGGAAACCAAATGAATGTAAAAATAGAGAATTAAAAAGATGCTATTTTTTAGCCCCAAGAAGGCTCTTAAAAGTGTCCTTCTAAAGAAAACTAGAAATATACTGTATTCTCTCAAATAGTATTTATTTCAAATGTTTGTATTATACAAACTATATCGATGTAATGTTCTAAATACTTTAAAACCTAATTTTGTTTAGTCTTCATAACACCATATAATATAGATATTATAAATATCAAAATTTATAGAGTAGAAAACAGGGCTTAGAGAAAATAATCATCTAACGTCACACAGCTAAAAGAGTTTGAAATATGCTCTGACACTCTCGTGTAACCTGGTTCTTCAGTAAAATAGACTATGCCTGTCTTTTGGACGCACTTAATTTTTAGGGACTAGATGAGGAAAGAGCATATTGGTGAGGACCTTCTGCTGAAACTTACTGTTACTAGCAATAAGAATCAAGTAACATACTCCTCATGTTGGTATTTTAATTTATTCTTATTACCTGGAATTTGACTAATCATGTATCACTTTAGTATTTGTTTTCTTCTATACTTTCCTATATGAAATTTTGTTAGCATTATAGTGTGATGTTATTAGTTTCCCTGGGAAATATAATACTAATGTAATGAAATTTCCCCAAATTCATGAGTCTTTTCATGATTTTCCTGTCATTATAAAGGGATAATGTACATTACATTTTTTAGTTGACTTGTTGCTCAACTAGATTATAGAACTCAAGAAAAATACCATGTTTTTACTATGAAACCTATCATGCCCATTAGCTATGTACTTTGCATTAAAAAAATCACATCAAGCTAAAAATAATTCTTAAATTTCCTAGTCTACAAATAAAAATAATTAACCAGAGAAATAATTTTCCCATTTACATTTTGTAGATGTTTTTCTTGGAGGGAAAGCCTTGATATTTCTGACATAATTCTGGTTATTTCTTACATGTTGTATTCTCCATAGTGAACATCTTGATCATGGCATGGGAGAATCAGACCTTCAACTCTAACTTCATCCTTCTGGGTATCTTCAATCACAGCCCCACCCACACCTTCCTCTTCTTTCTGGTCCTGGGCATCTTTTCAGTGGCCTTCATGGGAAACTCTGCCATGGTTCTCCTCATCTACCTGGACACCCAGCTCCACACCCCCATGTACTTCCTCCTCAGCCAACTGTCCCTCATGGACCTCATGCTCATATGCACCACTGTACCCAAGATGGCCTTCAGCTACTTCTCTGGAAAAAAATCTATCTCTCTGGCAAGTTGTGGAACTCAGATATTCTTCTATGTGTCCCTGCTTGGAGCTGAATGTTTCCTTTTGGCTGCAATGGCCTATGATCGGTACGTTGCCATTTGCCATCCATTAAGATACCCAGTCCTCATGAGCCAAAAAATCTGTGGTCTCCTGGCTGCTGCTTCTTGGATTCTTGGCTCACTTGATGGCATAATTGAAGATGCAGTTGCACTGTCCTTCTCATATTGTGGTGCCCGGGAAATACCCCACTTTTTCTGTGACGTACCTGCCCTTCTTACCCTCTCATGCAATGACACCTTGATGTTTGAAAGGATGATATTCATCTGCTGTGTAATTATGCTTCTCTTCCCTGTAGCGATTATTATTGCTTCCTATGCCCGAGTTATTCTGGCTGTCATTCACATGGGATCTGGGGAGGGTCGTCGCAAAGCTTTTGCTACCTGTTCCTCCCACCTCATGGTGGTGGGAATGTACTACGGAGCAGCCATGTTTATATACATGCGACCCACATCTGAACGTTCACCCACCCAGGACAAGATGGTGTCTGTATTCTACACCATTCTCACTCCCATGCTGAATCCCCTTATCTACAGCCTCCGCAACAAAGAAGTGGCCAGAGGATTCATGAAGGTATTTGGGAAGGGCAAGTCTGAAGAGTAAATTGCCGCCTATTATATTTTGCTTTTTTCTCAAGTGCTTGGCTTTATGCTTAAATTTATGTATTGAATGAAAGTAACTCAGAACCTAATATGTACTCATATAGGGGTGTGTGTGTGTGTGTGTGTGCAGTAGTAGTAGCATAAGATTAAGAAATTGCAAAAATTGTATTCTTGTTCATTCAAATATTTCATATTTTTGTTGTGATTAGTTCAATATACACCTGTAAATATAAATTTGTTCCAATAGAAAATGTACCTCCACATATTTTGTCTTTTTAATTCCATGTAACAAATGAGAGACACTTGTCAATCATAGTACATCATTGTTTGACTGCATATACTAAATCTGGTGTCTTTTAACATATGTTAAATTTAACCTTGAAAAACAAAGAATTCTACTAAGTTCAATATCATACTTTGGATTAATCATTGTTAGTATGAATCACAAATTGTTTATCTACTAACCTAAAAGTATGCCTTTACATCATTCATGTGTGTGATAGAATTTCACCTTCTAAATCAAGTTCTTCTAACCAGCCAGTACAAAATAGATTCCCTCGTGATTTTCTACCCCCTCACCCTGCCTTTATTTTTATTCACTATAGTTATTAATACCAGGTTTTATCTTATGTGTTTATCAGTTTATTGCCTTCAGTTATCTCTAGAATATAAGCTGGATGAAGGTAGAGTCTTTGATTTATCACAAGCCTAGAATAACAGCTGCCACATAACCAATGTTGAATAAATATTTTTGAATGCATAAATAAAAGAAGCATTTAGCATTTGGAGTTATGCTCTACTTGAAAACAATATTGTTAGAAGTCCACTGCATATCACGTCCCAAATAAATTATTATTGTATTAAAAGTTAAACGTACCAAAAAACATCCTCAAGCTCATTTACTGAAAAATGTAAAGGTAAACGATTCCAAAATATATGACTTTCTAATCCCAAAAGCACTAAACTGAACCATTAGCACTGATGTATTAAACAAAATATTTTAAAGATTCTGACGGCACACAATTTTTCGAAACCAAAACTGGAAAAAAAAAAAACTGTAGTGTACGCTCTCTGCAAATAAAATCTAAACTTAACACAAATAATATCTAAACAGCAAAGATGGCGACTAGACTCTGCTGCAGGCAGAGTCTCCCGCCTAGAAGCAGCAACGTGGGGGGTGAATCCCGCACCGACAACCAGGGTATCCAGGTCTGTCACGGGAACGGACTAGGCAGTTGGCATGACCCACGGAGAGCAACGAAAAGCAGGATGGTGCGATGGCCCACCTGAGCCACACGGGCAGGGGGCCGTGAGCGGTCATGCCACCCTGCCTGGGAAGCCATGCTTTTTCCGTGGATCAGGAGACCCCCATGAGCCCAGGGTGGAACCCGAGCACAAAGCTGTGCAGATTCTCGGCGGCCACTCAGCTGGGGGCTCCCTAAGACCGCGGAGTTCCCAGGTGGGGGGAGAGGGGCTGCTGCCATCACTCCCGCAGCCGGCTGCCTAAGATGACTGAGCTCCGGGAAGGAGGCAGCCGCCATCACTGCAGCTCCGCCCCGCCGTCTCCCGGCGTCCCCGCAGCCCCGCCCCGCCGTCTCCCGCCGTCTGTCTCCCGGCGGCCCCGCGGCCCCGCCCC
>NW_016107494.1:348527-369358 GCF_001604975.1 Cebus imitator | reverse complement strand
CCGTCGCCTCGGCCCCGCCCCGCCGTCTCCCGCCGTCGCGGTTTTCCTGCTGCTGCTGGGGAGACTGGACAGTCCGGACGCAGGAGGAATCAGCCCAGCACAGCAGCTGCGGCCGATCGGATCGTGGCCAGACCCTGACCCGTCCCTCCTCACTGGGCTGGGCCTCCCTGCAGGAGTTCCAGCAGCTCCTGCCAGGGGTTCAGGGACCGAACTCTCAACTCCATGGGACTGAGCCCCTGGGAGGAGGGGTAGCCATGATCTCCGTGAATCAGCAGACCTAGTCTTTCCCCGTTTGCTCTGAGGAATCCCAGGAGCCAGAATGAGTGCACTAAATTGAATCATTAGCACTAGTGTATTAAACAAAATAAAGATTCTTTAAGGTATTTAAAAAATACCCAGCACACCACACCCTCTCCATCAAGGGACAGCCCCAGCAGCAGGGGTGGCCAGACGTCGTGTACAAGACTGCTCTGCAGCCTCCGCAGGTAACACCGCCAGGTGCCGGAGGGGCCCAGGCAAATAGGATGTGGAGTGGACCCCCAGCAAAACACAGCAGCCCTGTGGAAGGGGGACCCGACTGTTAAAAGTAAAACAAACAGAAAGCAACAAAAAAAGTCCCCACAAAAACATCATCCAAAGGTCAGTAGCCTCAAAGCTAGACAAACTCATGAAGATGAGAAAGAATCAATTAAAAAAATGCTGAAAACTCAAAAAGCCAGAGTGTCTCTTCTCCTCCAAATGATTGCAACACCTCTCCACAGAACTGGAAGGAGGCTAAGATGGATGAATTGACAGAAGTAGGCTTCAGAGGGTGAGCAATAACAAACTTCGCTGAGCTAAAGGAGCATGTTCTAAACCAATGTAAAGATGCTAAGAACCATGATAAAACATTACAGAAGCTATTGACCAGAATAACCAGTTTAGAGAGGAACGTAAATGATCTGATGAAGCTGAAAAACACAACACACTGCAAACATCAATAACCAAATAGAATAAGCGTAGGAAAGAATTTCAGAGCTTGAAGACTATCTTGCTGAAATAAGACAAGATTAGAGAAAAAGAATTAGAAAACAAGTAGAAAAAAAGAATTAGAAAAAAAGAAGTAGAAAATTAGAGATAAAGAACACACATAGGCTCAAAACAAATTTGCTAAGCAGCAAAAAGCAGGGATTGCAATCCTAGTTTCTAACAAAACAGATTTTAAACCAACTAAGATCAAAAAAGACAAAGAAGGGCTTTACATAATGGTACAGGGATCAATTCAACAAGAAGAGCTAACTATCCTAAATATATATACACCCAATACAGGAGCACTCAGATTCATGAAACAAATTCTTAAAGACCTACAAAGAGACTAAGACTCTGACACAGTAATAGTGGGAGACTTTAACACCCCACTGTCAATATTAGATCATCAAGACAGAAAATTTAAAAGGATATTCAGGAGTTGAACTCAGCTCTTGGTCAAGTAGCTCTGATACATATTTATAGGACTCTCCACCCCAAAACAACAGAATATGTATTATTCTAAGTGCCACATGGAACTTACTCTAAAATTGATTACATAATTGGAATTAAAGCACTCCTCAGTAAATGCAAAAGTACTGAACTAATAACAAATGGTCTTTCAGATCACAGTGTAATCAAATTAGACCTCAAGATTAAGAAACATACTCAAAACCACTCAGCTACATGGAACTTGAACAATCTGCTCCTGAATGACTGCTGGGTAAATAATAAAATTAAGACAGAAATCAAGAAAGTATTTGAAACCAATGAGAACAAACCCAGAATCCCTGGGACACAGCTAAAGCAGGGTTGAGAGAGAAACTTTATGGCACTAAATGCCTACATAAAAAGCTAGAAAGATTTCGGATCAACACCTTAACATCACAATTAAAGAACTCGATAACCAAGAGCAAACAGAATGAAAATCTAACAGAAGACAAGAAATAACCAAGATCACAATGGAACTGAGGAGAAAGAAGAGCCTTCAACAATTCAATGAATCTTCAGGCTTGTTTTTTGAAAAACGTAATTTAATAAACCACTAGCTAGACTAATAAAGCAGAAAAGAAAAAAATAGACACAATAAAAAATGATAAGAGGATATCATCACTGACCCCACAGAAATAAAAAGAACCATCAGAGAATACTATAAACACCTCTATGCAAATAAACTAGAATATCTAGAAAAAAGGTATAAATTCCTAGACACAGACACCCTCCCAAGACTAAATCAGGAAGAGGTTGAATCCCTGAATAGATCAATAGCAAGTTCTGAAATTGAGGCAGTAACAGCCTACCAACCAGTAAAAGTTCAGGACCAGATAGATTTACAGCTGAATTTTGCCAGATGTGCAAAGAGGAGCTGGCACCATTTATTCCGAAACTATTCCAAACAATTTGGAAAGGAGAGACTTCTTCCTAACTCATTTTATAAGGCGAGCATCATACTGATAACAAAACCTGGCAGAGATACAACAGCAACCACAACAAAAACCTCAGGCCAATATACTTGATGAACATAAATGCAAAAGTCCTCAATAAAATATTGACAAACTGAATCCAGCAACACATTAAAAAGTTTATCCACCACCATCGAGTCAGCTTCATACCTGGGATGTAAGGCTGGCTCAACATAGGCAAATCAATAAGCATAATCCATCACATAAGCAGTACTAAAGACAAAAATCACACGATTATCTCAATAGATTCAGAAAAAGCTTTTAATAAAATTCCACATCCTTTCATGTTAAAAACTCTCAATGAACTAGGTATTGATGGAACATATCTAAATAAGAGCCAATTATGACAAATTCACAGTCAATATCATACTGAATAGGCAAAATCTGGAATAATTTCCCTTGAAAACCAGCCAAGAAAAGGATGCCCTCTGTCACCACTCCTGTTCAACATAGTATAAGAAGTTCTGGCCAGGGCAATCGGGCAAGAGAAAGAAATAAATGGTATTCAAATAGGAAGAGAGGAAGTCAAATTGTCTCTGTTTGCAGATGGCATTCTGCTATAACTAGAAAACCCCATTTTCTCAACTCAAAACTCCTTAAAGCTGATAAGCAACTTCAGCAAAGTCTCAGGATACAAAATAAATGTGCTAAAATCACACACATTCCTGTATACCAACAATAGATGAGAAGGGAGCCAACTCATGAATGAACTTCCATTTACAATTGCTACAAAAAGAATAAAATACCTAGGAATAGGGCTAAGAACGGAAGTGAAAGACTTCTTCAAGGAGAGCTACAGACCACTGCTAAAGGAAATAAGAGAGGACACAAACAAATGGAAAAGAATTCCATGCTCATGGATGGGAAGAATTAATATCATGAAATGGCCATACTGCCCAAAGTAATTTATAGATTCAATGGTATGTCCACTAAACTGCCATTGGCATTCTTCATAGAATTACAAAAAAAAAAAAAATATTTTAAAACTTATATGGAACCAAAAAAGGGCCTGCATAGCCAAGACAATCCTAAGCAAAAAGAACAAAGCTGGAGGCCTCATGCTACCTGATTTAAAACTATATGACATGGCTATAGTAACCAAAACAGCATGGCACTGGTTAAAAAAAAAAAAAAATCACAGAGACCAATGGAACAGAACAGAGATCTCAGAAATAAGACCACATATCTACAACCACCAGACAAAAACAAGCAATGGAAAATGGATTTCCTGTTTAATAAATGGTGCTGGGAAAGCTGGCTAGCCATATGCAGAAAATTGAAACCGGACACCTTCCCTACACCTTATACAAAAAATTAATTCAGATGGATTAAATACTTAAATGTAACACCCAAAACTATAAACATCCTAAAAGAAAATCTAGGCAACACCATTCAGGACATAGGCACAGACAAATATTTTATTCAAAAACATCAAAAGCAATTGCAACAAAACCAAAAATTGACAATGGGATCTAATTAAACTAAAGAGCTTCTGCACAGCAAAAGAAACTATTATCAGAGTGAATGGACAACCTACAGAATGAGAGAAATTTTTTGCAATTTATTCATCTGACAAAGTCTAACATCCAGAATCTACAAGGAACTTAAGTTAAAATAAAAAAACAACCCCATTAAAAAGTGGGCAAAGGATTTGAAAAGACATTTTTGAAAAGAAGACATTTATGTGGCCAAGAAACATATGAAAAGAAACTCAACATCACTGATCGTCAGAGAAACGCAAATTCAAACCACAATGAGTTACTACCTCATGCCAGTCAGAATGGTGATTATTAAAAAATCAAGAAACAACAGATGTTGGCAAGGTTGTGGAGACACAGGAACACTTTTAAACGGTTGGTGGGAGTATAAATTAGTTAAACCATTGTGGAGGACAATGTGGTGATTCCTCAAAGACCTAGAACCAGAAGGACCATTTGACCCACCAATCCTATTACTTGGTACATACCCAAAGGAACATAAGTCACTCTGTTATAAAGATACATGCATGGGTTTCTTCATTGCACTACTGTTCACAATAGCAAAGACATGGAATCAACACAAATGCTCATCAGTGATAGACTGGATAAAGAAAACATGACACATATACAACATGGATTACTATGCAGCCATAAAATGGAATGAGATCATGTCCTTTGCAGAGATATGGATGGAGCTGGAAGCCATTATCCTCAGCAAACTACTGTAGGAACAGAAAACCAAACACCAAATATGCTCGCTTACAAGTGGGAGCTGAGCAATGAGAACACATGGACACAGGGAGGAGAGCAACACACTGGGACATCTCGGTGGCTGGGGGGAACATCGGGATAAATAGCTAATGTATGGGGGGCTTGATACCCGGGTGATGGGTTGATAGGTGCAGCAAACCACCATGGCACATGTTTACCTATGCAGCAAACCTGCACGTCCTGCACGTATATCCCAGAACTTAAAATAGAATTTAATAAAATAGAAAAAATTTTTAATATACACACATGAAATATATAGATAGATAGATATGTAGATAGATATGCAAATACAATGTGGAAATAGAAAAAATGTACACAGGATTTAACAGACATTTCACAAAGCAACACTTAAATGCATAAACATGTCAAAAGTCATATAAACATTAGTAATCAAAAAGGCAAATTAAACAATGATATACCTATCAAATTGACTAAGATGGAATTCAGTCCTAGTACAGGTAAAGTTTAGTGCTGTGATGCTGTAACACAAGTTGAAAACATTTTTGGACAGGGAATTTAATTGTTGGATATTAAGAAACTTGAAAAACTTTATATCTTCTTGCCAATCACTTTAGGAAAAACTACACTTAGAGAATGTTATCTGGGAGAGGTGGCAGGGGGAGAGTATGGAAATGTTGGTCAAAGGGTTAAAAGTTGCAGTTGTGTAGGATAAATAAGTCGAGAGATCTAACGTATAGCATGATGACCATAGTTAATGATATTGTATTGTATACTGGAAAGTAGCCTCTCGGCTTCAGCTGCTCTTAGCACATGTAGACACACACACAACACACACACACACACACACACACACGCCAAGTAAAGATGGACATGTTTACTTGCTTGACTATAGTAATCATTAGTAATAATTTCACTGTGCATATAAAAATAGGTTGTATACCTTAAATATACGCGATAAAAAGATAATCCTTTGTAAATAAGCTATTTAAAATGTCAAACAATTTATCACTTAGAAATTTGAACACAGTGTAAATATTCACTATTTAGATTGTAATTGTGGTATAATTAATTTGATAGAATATCAATGTCTAGTCACATATACACACGTTACCCATTTTAAATAGAACAGATTTAATGTACTAAAGTGGTTATGGGGTGGCAAAGAGGGCTGCAGGGAAGGCTGATGGAGCATGGAGCTGAGTGTTATCACCCAAGGACCAGGAGTTGTCACCTCATGTGGCAACCGGATATGCTCCTCAGTGCTGAGCTGATGGAAACCGCATGCCCAGGAATGCTTGTGTGACCGTTGCATGCTGATATGCAGTAACCCAGATGCCTGCGTCCCCACAAATACTGCTGAATCTTATTGTAAGTCTACAACCCCCACATGGCCCCTGCTGCCTGCAGTTGCTGCTGCTGCTGCGAGAGATCATCACCGGGAGCAGGAAATAAGACACAATTTCCTTCTTTCTCCTGCTCTCCAGTGTCCCCCCAGGGCCTGCACTCCATAGCCTTACAGGAAACGAGGCAGCACAGGAGTCAGGACAAGCTCTCTGCCGGCTGAAGCCCTGGAAGTCAGTGGAAGCTCCAGCCCTCAAGCGTGGGCCCAGCAAAGAGAAGACAGACACCATCCAGACAAAGGTTGTCATGAAGACATCCATGACATGGGAACATGATCAACAACATTCTAAAACACATGCACAGAAAACAGTTCAGAAATACTTGTCTGCAAGATCCAAGAGGGTGGAGTTGCTTTCACCTTGTTCCCTATTTTATTCCAGATGTCTGCTACATGGTGTATACTTCATAAATATTTAAGTTTAACGGTAAGGTTTTGTTTATATCTGGACTATTACATTATGATTGATTTTTAAATTTTCTTTGTACCAGCTGTGTTTTTAGATTTTTTTAGTCATGTCAATATTTAAAATAAAAACAAACTTTAAAATTAAATGCATCCCTAAAGTGATACAGCCTGCAGGTGAGTGACAGAAGAAAGGACATAACAACCGAATGAAGAGTGACAGCAATGAAGATATGAAAAAGACAACCTCAATTTTAGTATGGAGTACATTACTGATTAGTGATACTGTCTTTGACACATCAATTGAAACTCTGAGTTTCAAAGCCTATATTTGTGAAAGATTGGAACACAAATAGCAATATTTTACAAAAATTTCTTGAAGTTTAAAGGAGACACAAAAACACACATAAAAATATTGTGTAAAACATAAAAGGCCAAATATATAACTAACTCATACATCATAAATAAAAATTCATTAGTGATGGCTAAATTTGAGATTATTGTTAATATTTGTTGAGATTTTCACTTTGTCAATAAAAGGAGGTTAAATGACAACAACAACAAAACAACTGGGTACAGTTGTGGGTGTCTGCAGTACCAACTATTCAGGAGACGAGGTGGAGGGGATCACTTGAGGCCAGGAGTTTGAGGCCTTCGTGTACTGTCATCACACCTGTGAAAAACTACTGCTCTACAGCCTGGGCAACATAGTGAGATCCTGTATCTTAAGAAAAAAGAAAACAAAACAGGAGAAGAAAATCAGAAAAAGGCAACAGAGACATCTATTAGCCTCTTTAGCTCCTTTATTTGCATTCTTCTTGAAAATCCCAGAGAGGATTTGTTAACAGAAAACTTTTCTTTACACCCCTAATGGACACAGTGAAACCAGGGATGATGTAACTTTTCTATTTTCCTTTGCACACTTAAGCCAGCCACATACCATTAGCCCGTCTAAATGAGGGTCAAGACATTATCTGTTGGTGAGTCCACCAGACAGGCAGACAGTATTGCAGGAGCAAAAGGAAATCACGGTTCTTGACTTTTGTTTTGCTTTTGAAACATTTCTATTAGTTCTTGAACCGTATTTCCTCATTTTCCTCTATTAATCTGTTTTTATGGAGAAAAGCCAATCTGTTTTCTTTTTCTTTTGAGTCTCATTTTATATAACACTTATTTACTACAACATATTAGTAAATAGGTTTTTTATTTCCAAGTATTTATGGACAAAATAATATATATTCTTCCTCTATTATTGAATTATATGTTTGTTTTAGTGAGATAAAAATTTTGCAGAAGAAAAACTTAATTTTTCTTTGAATGGAAATTATATCTTAGAGTTAGAAAACACTAGCAACAAATGCTTCAATCATATTTATGTTTTCCTGATAAAACTGGCAGTGAGTTATCTAAAACCCAAATTTTAAACTATGGAGGGAGGACTGTGTCCCCAAGAGAACTGAGGTAAGTGATATGCTGTGGGTCCCATACCTGGTATGGGACTGGTATACTTGCTCCATCAGGTTACCTGTGTGATGTTAGATACCCCAAAACTTGAATTTTTAAATCTGTAAATGGTGAAAATAAGATTTTATATGTCAGAGGCCCTTGAGGAAGATTAAATGTGGTAAACTGGCATTTACAACAATTCCTAGGATACTGTAAGATTCAGATAAATGTTCTATATTGCTCTACCACCACTGTTAATTATCCCCCAACTTAAACATGCATTATGCTGTTTGGAAACTCAAGCAACGTGATAAAGAAAAACAAAAGAAAGAAAAAGACCAATTCTGCTGCATGTTGCAGTGTTCCCTCGTCTGTCTGCTCCCCAGGTCAGCTGATCAGCCTGGCTTAATGACAGTGACTCCCATTTACAAAAGTGCAGGAGAGATTTGCCCAGCATCCACCTTCCCTCCAGCACTGCCCTCTTGCTCTCCCTCCACTCACTTAGCAAATAGCTGCCCGGTTTTCACATGTGCCAGTCACTGCGCTGGCCCTTACTTCACTCTGACCTCAAATACAGACTAGGTCAGCAGGTGCATGATTTGTCAGACTGTTTAAAAATTTTGCACAGGTGCTGACTTTCATTTGCCAGTGAGGGTGGGATTATAAAGGAATGTTATAATTTTAAATGCAGTATGTCCCATGTTTCACAAGCATTTAAATTAAGACACCAAATTCATTTGCAGTGTTGTCTACTGCATCAGCACCCCAAAACTTAGAAATACAGTTTAATTTAGAATTATTAAAAGAATATAAAGTGTATTTGAAACGTGGAAATTCTTCCTGAAAAATGACTGTATGTTAACCACTGCTAAAGTCTTCCCAGAAAAAGAAACCTATATTTTCTTCTTCTTGATAAATACTAAAATTTAACATCTATCAGAAGTTGAAAAATTGCAAAGTTTTAGTCTTAAGAGAAAATGTAGGAGTTATTAGTGATTCTCTTCAGAAAGGCTAAATGCATTTTGCTTTTGTTAGCCTTGTTAATTTATTTCATAACTATTCTAATCTGAAGTTGTACTTTAGATCATGTTTATATATATATTTTTTTCCTGAATAGATTGACTGTGACCTCCTCAAGCTTAATCAAATTTAATTTGCTTTGATTCCTGGACTATCTAACACAGAGACAGGCTGTAAGGAGCAAGACAGAGGAGGGAATTGAAGTCAGAGACATCTTAGTGTTGTTTTAGTTTCTTCTCTGCCTCTTAGTTTCCATGAAAAAAATTGACTGTAGCAGGCAATAAAGCAGATGATGTTTGCAAAAACAACAAAAGTCTTGCCTGGTAAATGGCAAGGAGTTTCTAAATCCAAGTTATGTCCCCTGAGATTTAATGCAAATGACAGGAGCTTTTAAGGAGTTAAGCTTGGAGAAGCATACACTAGCCACAAAGGAGGTAGGATTCTCCATAAATCTCTGCTTAACCAAGATAAAAGTCAGAAATATGTGTTATATTAATATATGCATTTCTATTTGTAAATATCCATATAAAATGTATTCTTATATTTGTGAATCTGCACATATTATATATATGTATATATAAATGCACATCTATACATTTATATGAATTTATATAAAATAAGTGTAACCTGTATATATACAAGTTGTCTAAGACTACAGAAATTATCAAATCCAAATTCTTAAATATCTGAATAGATGATAAAATCAGCAAACTGAAGTAATGAAACTCATATTATTAGATAATAATAGTAATGGAGTCTGCAGAATAATTCATGTAGATATTAACTGTTTGATTGTATATGTATTTATTCATCTGTAACTGGTAATATTCTAAGCACTTTTATTACTTTTCTGCATTTAATCTTCATCAACCCTGAAATCAAACTTTTTCATATTGTCTATTTTTATGTTCAATGAACATAGGAATACCAGATAGAGGGGAGGCTGGGTCCACCCCGCAGTCCAGCCACTGACTCTGGGCTCCTCGTCCCATGCGCCTCGGGCTTCTGAGGTGTCTGGTGTGCAGAAGGACCCCGCCCTGCTCATGGGGATGTGTGGGGTTTTGCTCCATGAAACCACAGAGCCTCACAGCATTGTCCAATACTGTGGGTGGAAGAGTGCAAATGTTTGGTATGAGTTTTCCACAAATGATATTTTAGTCACTTTCTAAATAATTACTATATGAAATACACCTCTGAGAGTTTTTAAGCTTCTAGATGAACCCTTAAAGCAGAGAATGTAATTCACTTCAGACTTCCCTAAAAAACTCTAAAAGCAAGGGACCAACTTCTCTTTTTTTCCAATAATTCACTATTTGTGTCTGCATAGGGCAGTGACATGCCAGTTTCTAGGACTTGTATATAACAGATGCTCTCATCAGGAAATCTCATGACTCAGGACTGTAGCAATTTTAGTACGAATCACCATTTTGATCCGCAGTTGTGAATTCTTAGTTCCTGGTAAATGTGTTGTAATATAGATAATTTATAACCCCCAGATCTACAGGCCCATGGGCCTTTCTTTGCTTAGAACACACACACACACACATACACACACACACACACACACACACACACACACTTGTTTCAGAGGCTAGAATAACAACCCCAAGCTTTCCTTGGTTACTTAGGTGAAACCTTATGGCCAACGTCACCTGGATGGCCAACCACACTGGATGGTCAGATTTCATCTTGGTGGGACTCTTCAGACAATCCAAACATCCTGCTCTACTTTGTGTGGTCATTTTTGTGATTTTCCTAATGGCATTGTCTGAAAATGCTTTCCTCATCCTTCTGATACACTCTGATGCCCACCTCCACACCCCCATGTACTTTTTCATCAGTCAATTGTCTCTCATGGACATGGTGTACATTTCTGTCACTGTACCCAAGATGCTCCTGGACCAGGTCATGGATGTGAATAAGATCTCAGCCCCTGCGTGTGGGATGCAGATGTTCCTCTATGTGACACTAGCAGGTTCGGAATTTTTCCTTCTAGCCGCCATGGCCTATGACCGCTACATGGCCATCTGCCATCCTCTCCGTTATCCTGTCCTCATGAGCTATAAGGCGTGTTTGTTCCTGGCATCGGGCTGCTGGTTCCTGGGCTCAGTGGATGGCTTCATGTTCACTCCCATCACCATGACCTTCCCCTTCTGCGGATCCCGGGAGATTTATCATTTCTTTTGTGAAGTTCCTGCTGTATTGAAACTCTCCTGTTCAGACACCTCAATCTATGAGATTTTCATGTACCTATGCTGTGTCCTCATGCTCCTCGTTCCTGTGACAATCATTTCAAGCTCCTATTTATGCATCCTCCTCACTATCCACAGGATGAACACAGCAGAGGGCCAAAAAAAGGCCTTTGCCACCTGCTCCTCCCATCTGACTGTGGTCATCCTCTTCTATGGGGCTGCCATCTATACCTACATGCTCCCCAGCTCCTACCACACTCCTGAGAAGGACATGATGGTATCTGTCTTTTATACCATCCTCACTCCAGTGCTGAATCCTTTGATCTATAGTCTTAGGAATAAGGATATCATGGGGGCTCTGAAGAAAATGTTAACTGTGGGACCTGCCTTTCAAAAAACTATGAAGTAGACCATTTTGACAGTAATTTAGTTTTCCTTCTCTCTGCACGCCAGATATGAGAGTGTTGGTCCCGTGTTATTTCCCAGACTCTGCGACTGCCCTGGTGTTTCATCTTATTTTCACACCTCTTTTAGAAATTGCTTCCCTGTACTAGAAAGCTTTTCAATTTTACACTCTGTCTCGCTTCAAAATGCATTAATCAGTCATATTATATTGATGTTACAGTTACTGAAGTTCATAACTACTTTCTGATTCTATAGGAGATTTTCATATTCTGGAAATACATAATGATACTAGTTAGAAGATAAAAGTTATAAAGTATAAAATGGAGAGAGAGGGAGAAATGAAAAAGCAAAAAGAGTTCACAGTTAACAATAGTTGAGTCTATGTAAAGGGTACATAGATGTTCTTTGTACTACTTTTATTTATGCTAGTTTTCTGTAAATTTGAAATTAATTTTAAATAAATAATTAAAATATGTCTCCCCTCCCTCCTCACCTTTTTTGAGTTGTATTCTCTGTTTGATGGCAGTGCTCATGATACAATACTTTATAAAACTTACTGATATTGATGTAGCTGTTCACTACTGGGACAATTCCAGCCATTTATACACCCTTATTGGAGGCTGTCTTGAACATGGTTTGTTCCTGAAAGATGAAGGACTGCTATTGAGGATTAACAGTCTTTACCAAGTGGTAGGTTTTCAATCCAGAATTTCGTTAAGAGATTATAGAAAACATATTAGCCTGGGGAGAAAATAAGTTTTAGGGACAATTTCTAGCACAAAGTGATATCTGAGCTGAGTTTTCAAGTATGTAAGTTTCAGAGAAATAAGATGTAGAGTATCAGATATTCAATTGTCCACTTATCCAGTAAATATTTGTTATGCTATATTAAATCTAAAATACTTATTAAATAAAATTCAAATATGAATACTACATACTGCTTTCCCCAAGGAATTTGAACATTAGCCTGGCATGGTAGCATGTGTCTATAATCCCAGCTACTTGGGAGGCTGAAACCGGAGGACCAGTTGAGCCCAGAAGGTTGAGGCTATAATGAGCCATGATTACACCATGTTCCAGAACCTGCGCATCTGGACATTGCTGTACTTTTTTTTAACAAGCCTTGCTCTGTCACCTAGGCTGGAGTGCAGCGATGCATCTTGGCAACCTCCATCTCCTGGCTTCAAGGGATTCTTGTGCCTCAGTTTCCTGAGTAGCTGGAATTACAGGTGTGTGCCACCACGTCCAGCTAATGTTTTGCATTTCTAGTAGAGACGGGGTTTTTCTATGTTGGTCAGGCTGGTCTTGAATTCCCAGTCTCAAGTGATCCACCCACCTTGGCCTCCCAAAGTGTTGGGATTACAGGCACGAGTCACTGTGCCTGACCTATTGCTGTAATTATTGCATCACTGTGGTCATTAATGTGTATATTTTTGTTAAGTTGTTTTCTTGGCTTAATTCAATATGGCTTAGAAATATGGGATGCATATTTCAAACTTTGTAGAAGTCTCTTGAGTTTCTTATGTGGCTGAGAACAGTTTATATTGTATAGGAAATTAATAACTTTTAGGCAATAATTATATTATTCCTTGAAGCCTTTCTGCCCTGCTCCTCTTACAGGGCACTTTGCCTGCTCCATCCACTCCTGAGTGTTCTTTGCACCTGGAGGGACCTGCTCTGCCTGCTTCAGGCTTTAGGAGGGCAGACATAATGTGGGTCACTTCTCCACTTCTACCCCAGGCCCTTGAGTGCATCTCAATGTCAAAGTTTATTAAACAGAAGAAGAAACTGCTCTTCCCTTCCCAAAACAAATTGATTCTCCTTTTAGAGCTCACAAATAAGTGAGAATATGTGATGTTCATCTTTCAGTGCCTGACTTATTTTACTTAACATAATGACCTCCAGTTTCATCCATGTTGTTGCAAATTAAAGGATCTCATCACTTTTTATGGCTGAATAGTACTCCATTGTATACAAGTACCACATTTTCTTTATCCATTTATCTGTTGATGGATACTTAGGTTGCTTCAAAATCTTGGCTATTGTGAAAAGTGCCACAACAAACAGGAGAGTGCAGATACCTCTTTGATACAGATTTCCTTTATTTTGGGTATATCCAGTGGGATTGATGGATCATTTTTAGTTTCTTGAAGAACCTCCAAAACTTTCTTCACGGTGGTTGTGCTAATTTACATTCTCACCAAGAGTGTATAATGGTTCCCTTTTCTCCACATCCTTACCAGCATTTGTTGATGTCTTTTGGATATAAGCCATTTTAACTGGGTTGAGATTATATCTCATTGTAGTTTTGATTTGCATTTATTTTATAATCAATGATGTTGAGCACCCTTTACTATGTGTGGTGGCAATTTGTATGTCTTCTTTGGAGAAATGTGTATTCAGATCTTTTGGCCATTTTATAATTAAATTATTAGATTATTTTTTCTAGACAGTTGTTTGAGCTCCTTATATATTCCGGTTATTAATCCCTTATCAGATGGGTAGTTTGCGAATATTTTCTCCCATTCTGTGGATTGTCTCTTCATTTTGTGGAGTGAGTGTTTCCTTTGCTGTGCAGAAGCTTTTTAACTTGATGGGATCCCATTTGTCTATTTTTGCTCTGTTGTCTGTGCTTATGGGGTATTACTCAAGAAATTTTTGCTCAGACCAATGTCCTGGAGAGTTTTCTCAATGTTTTCTTGTAGTAGTTTCATAATTTGAGGTCTTACATCTAAGTCTTTAATTTACTTTGATTTGATTTTTGTATATGGTGAGAGATAGGGGTGTAGTTTCGTTCTCCTGTATGTGAATATCCAGTTTTCCCAGCACATTTATAGAAAAGACTATCTTTTCCCTAGTGTATGTACTTGGCACTTTTGGTTACAAATGAGTTTACTGTAGACGTGTGGATTTGTTTCTGGGTTCTCTATGCTGTTCCATTGATCTATGTGTCTGTTTTTGTGCCAGTATCATGCTGTTTTGGTTACATAGCTCTGTAGTATAATTTGAAATCCAGTTATGTGATTCCTCCAGTTTTGGTTTTTGCTAAAGATAACTTTGCCTATTCAGGGTCTTTTACGGTTCCTTATAAATTTTAGGATTTTTTTTCTAATTCTGTAAAGAATGTCGTTCGTGTATTGATAGGGACTGCACTGAATCTGTATGCTGCTTTAGATAGTATGGACATTTAAAAAATATTCATTTTTCCCATTCATGAATGTGGAATACCTTTCCACTTTTTTGTTTCCTCTTCAGTTTGTTTCGTCAGTGTTTTATAGTTTTTATTATAGAGATCTTTCACTTCTTAGGTTAATTCCTTAGTATTTAATGTTATTTATGACTATTATAAATGAGATTACATTTTTTTCATCTTGTTCACTATTGGCATATAGAAATGCTTCTGATTTTTAAATGCTAATTTTGTATTCTGCAATCTTACCGAATTTGCTCATCAGTTCCAAGAGTTTTTTGATGAAGTCTTTAGGTTTTTCCAAATATAAGGTCATATAATCTGCAAACAAGAATAATTTTACTTCTTCCATTCCAATTTGGATGCCCTTTATTTCATTCTGTTGTCTAATTGCTCTAGCTAAGACTTCCAGTATTATATTAAACAATAGTAGAGAAAGTGGGCATCTTTGTCATGATCTAGATCTTAGAGTAAAGGGCTTTAGTTTTTCCCCATTCAGTACACTAGCTGTGTGTCTATCATATATAGCTTTTATTGTATTGAGTTGTGTCCTTTCTATCTTCAGTTTTTTTTAACAGTTTTTATCATGAAGTGATGTTGAACTTTATCAAATGGTTTTTTTAGCATCAGTTGAAATGATCATATGGTTTTTATCCTTCATCTGTTAATATGATGCATCACATTGATAAATTTGTATATGTTGAACCATCCTTGCATCTCAAGGATAAATCCCACTTGGTCATGATGAGGGATATTTCTAATGTATTGCATGCCAATTGTATTCTCTAGCTCTAGAATTTCTACTTGATTCTTTTCAATGATTTCAATCTCTTTGTTAAATTTATCTGATAGAATTCTGAATGCCCTCTCTGTGTTTTCTTGAATTTCTCTGAGTTTCCTTAAAACAGCTACTTTGAATTCTCTGTCTGAAAGGCCACACATCTCTGTTTCTACATGGTTGTTCCCTATTGGCTATTTAGTTTATCTGCTGAGGTCATGTTTTCTGGGATAGTGTTGATGCTAGTAGATGATCAGTGTGTGGGCATTGAAAAGTTATGAATTTATTATAGTCTTTACCATCTGGACTTGTTTGTACATATCCTACTTAGGAAGACATTCCAGATATTCAAAAGGACATGTGTGTTGTGATCTAAGGCGTGTCTACTTTAGGGGGCACACCAAGCCCAGTAATGCTGTAGCTCTTGCAGACTCATCAAGGTACCACCTTGATATTCTTGAACAAGATCTGGATGAATTCGACAGATTACCAGACAAACACTCTTGTCTTTCTTCCAAACAGAATCTTTGTCTGTGTTCTGAGCCACTTGGAACTAAGGGTGGAGTTACATAAGCACCCCTGTGGCAACCACCACTAAAAGTGCCCTGGTTCAGGTCTGAAGCTAGCCCAACACTGAATCTCAGCCACAGCCTGCTGTAACCACTTCATAACTACCACTCATGGTTGCTCAAGGCCTCACAGCTCTAAAATCAGCAGGTGGCAAAGCCAACCAGGCCTGTGTCTTTCTCTTCAGGGTAGTGAGGTCCCCTAGGCCCCAGGAAGGTCCAGAGGGCCATCCGGGAGCCAGGGACAAAAGTAAAAATCCTTAGAAATCTGCCCGATATTCTATGGTATCACAGCTGAGCCGGCACTCAAACCATAAGATACAGTCTTTCTCACTCTTCCCTCCCCTTTTCAAAAGCAGAGGAGCCGCACCCCGTGGCCAGGGCTGCCACATGCCCATGGGGAGTATTGCCAGACTACTGCTGATGCTCCCTGAGGTCCAAGGGCTCTTCTGTCAGTTTGTGGTGAAGCCTCCTTGGCTTGGGACTCACCTTTCAGGGCAGTGGGCTCCCCTCTGGCCCAGGGCAGGATTGGAAATGCTTCCTAAGAGCCAAGTCCTAGAATTGAGGACCCCAGGAGCCCACTTGGTGCTCTACCCTCCTGAGGCCTAGCTGATACCTAAGGTCCAAGACAAAGTCCTCTTTACTCTTTCCTCCATGGTTTTTTTAAGCAGAGGGAGTTTCAGCCCCATAGCCACCACATGGGGGAATGTGCTGAGTCTCACCTGCAGCCAGTCATGTGAGAGGCTCATCCAAGGCCCTCAGTGTGGTACCTGAGTGTCACTGCTGGTTATTCAGGGCTCAAGGGCCCTTGAGTCAGCAGGTGATGAATGCTGCCAGGATCGGATCCTTCCCTTCATGACAGCGGGTTCCCTTCTGGCCCAAAGAGTGTCTAGAAATGTCTAAACTCTGGGGCCTGGAAATGGGGGGGAAGGGTGGGCAGGCAATTATTAGATCATTGATGAAAAGCTCAAAGCCCTGGCACAGTGGTACTGATTAGCTGTAGTGATTTCTCATGACTCTGACTGGTGCCGTATCCCACTGTGGATGAGCTGATATCCAAGACACAAGAAAAAGTTCTCCTCACTCTTTCTTATCTTCTCAAGTGGAGGGAAGGGTTTTTTTCTGGAGTCACAGACTGTGCAGCCTGGGGCTAGGGAAGAGGTTCCAGCACTTCCTCAGTTGTCCTGGCTGGTGTCTCAGTGAGTCATGTCCTGCCCAGTCCACAGGATCTGGGCCAGTTCAGCACTAGGGCTCACTTAGGAGTTGCGATCATTGTGGCCTGGACTGCCTTTCAGGTTCCTTTTAAGACCCCAGAGCACTTTAATCCACAGTGGAGAGGCTTGCAGTAACTCAAGTGCAGACTGCTAGGATTGGCAATTGCCCTCAGGCTAGGATTAGTCTAAATGCTCCTCCATGGTGGGCATCAGCTGAGTGTGGTCCCATTCTGTTTTCTGCTATGACAGGGCAGCACTGAGTTCGATGCCTCACAATTGCCAAGCTCTCCCTCTCTCCAGCGCACAGAACTGCTCTTTGCACCATGCCAGTTCTGCTGGGGGACGAGGCAAGGATGCATTTGCAATTCACAATTGTTCTTTTATCGCTTCAGTGCTCCTTTCAGCAATATAAAGTTAAGGCCAGGTACTGTGAGTGCTCACCTCATTTTTTTTTTCTTTTATATAAAGGTGTTTTGGTGTGTAGCTCAGGAGTTCAAGACCAGCCTGGGAAATATGGTGAAACCCCACCTCTACTAAAATAAGAAAAATTTGCTGGGCATTAGTCCCAGCTACTCAAGAGGCTGGGCCATGGGAATTGCTTGAAGCTGGGAGGCAGAGGTAGCAGTGAGCTGAGATGGTGCCACTGCACTCCAGCCTGGGTGAGGGAGCATGATTCCGTTTCAAAACAAACAGACAAACAAAAAGAGGGGCAGAATGGATGCTGACAGCCTGAACTCAACTGATACTAGTGAGATGGAGAAATTGTTTGATTTAGGTATACTTTAAAGGAAAAGGGAAACAACCCATCTCATGGATTAGATGTATTAGAGAAAGAAAAAAGTATTAGTAAACAAGTGTATAAAGATTTTCCCTAGGTTCAACAGAAACAGTTAATTGATGGGTCCTGATATCCAATAACACATAATCTTCTGAATTTATACCCAGATTTGACAACCATGCCATGATGTTTAGAAAACTGAGCTCATGCCAAATGTTAATAGAGAAAAATACACAAATCTCTCTAAAACTGTTCTTCCCTGGTCAGCTTGGACGTGATGCAATGATCTAAGGTTTTGAAATTCCACTTTTGGGACTAGAAACTGATTTTTATTATTATTTTTTTATTTATTTATTTTTTTTTCCCATTTATTTATTTTATTGTATTTTAGGTTTTGGGGTACATGTGAAGAACATGCAAAATTGTTGCATAGGAACACACATGGCAGTGTGATTTGCTGCCTTCCTCCCCATCACCTACATCTGGCATTTCTCCCCCTGCTATCCCCCCCCAGCTTCCCACCCCCCACCGTCCCTCCCCTATTTCCCCCCAACTGACCCCAGTGTGTAGTGCTCCCCTCCCTTTGTCCATGTGCTCTCATCGTTCAACACCCGCCTATGAGTGAGAACATGCGGTGTTTGATCTTCTGCTCCTCTGTCAGTTTGCTGAGAATGATGGTTTCCAGGTTCATCCATGTCCCCACAAAAGACCCAAACTCATCGTTTTTGATGGCTGCATAATATTCCATGGTGTATATGTGCCACATTTTCCCTATCCAGTCTATCGTCGATGGGCATTTGGGTTGGTTCCAGGAATTATTTAAAGAAAAAATACTATTTATAATAATATAAACAATCATAATAATACTATTAGCCAATCACTCAAAGTATAGTGACTCACTGAATCCTCATTACAAACCTCATTCTTAGCTCCAATTAGTTGTTGGCAGTTTTTATTTTGCTTACTAGTATGTCACTAGCTTCCAATATAATGCCTGACACATAGTAGGTACTCAAATTTCATTGATGAATAAATTATTTCTTTTTCTGTTCAGAGTAGAACCTGAATTTCTTCATATAATAGGATGGTCCTCTATTGTATCTGATATCTGACTGACAGTCACTTATTTCCTTTTTCATAGTTGAATGAAGAATTAATTTCAAAACTCAAAGTATGATGTTTCTAGAGATAAGCTGAGCAAATGCTGATTGGCAGGAAATATAGTGGAAGTGTTGTATAATCAAAGAAAGCTATAGTAGCTTCTTATCCATATGTATAACTATCTTGATTATAGTTCCTTACTATAATCGCTCACAAATATAAAAATAAATAATTCAAAGTTAAGATTGTGATGATAGAAGTAACAGTCGTGGTTGGGTTGATACAGCTGTTTTGGTGATTTTACATATATACATGCAAACATATATGTATGCATACATACAAATATATATGTGACTCAGAAGAGGAGACTCTCACCAGGGAAGTGAAATAGACACTTTCCTATATATTGCTATTAATGGTATAATAAAATTCATCTTGAGGTTCATTTGGCAATGTGTGTTTTTGTTTCATGACCCAGAAATTTCACTTCTTGAAAATTATTCTAAAGAAGCAAAGTTGCACATGGATATTTCTGTACAAATTTATCCATTGTACTGCTGTCCATAAGAGCCAAAATATAGAACCAAGCTAGAGAACTGATTAAAATTATTGTTTTTATTCATAATAATTTACCATAAGACCATTAAAATCTGATGTCAGAACTGTGAAACTGGTTATCATATATTTTGAAATGAAAGAATGAAGTAAATGTACTTAATATGACCTAACTATCTACTTTCATCCATTCATAAGAATATACACCAAAACATAAGACTGGTTCTCTGACTGATGGAGTGGTATAGTGTTAGTAATTTCAATTACTTGCACTAACTCCAATTTCAGGTAGTCACAAAAAGAACTCATCCCAGGCCTCTGAGTCTGATATTTTCCCAGGGCAATGGAGCATAGTGAAGCTTCCCAAACAACTGTCACAATTTTTACTTTTTGGGTGTCTTAGAGTAATGTGATAAGAATTTTCCATACTTTTAAAATTCTCTAAAATTAGGTTTTCCTTTTTAAAATAAAGCAAACACTTATATTTCCAAATAAAAGTGGCATGTCCTATATGTATGTATGTTCACTGCAGCACTATTTGCAATAGTAAAGACATGGAATCAACCTAAGTGCTCATCAACAGTTGGTTGGATAAAGAAACTGCGGTACAAATACACCATGGAATACTACACAGCTGTAACAAAAGAAAAAAAATGTCCTTTGCAGTACCATGGATGCAGCTCGAGGCCATCATCCAAAGGGAATTAATGCAGGAACAGAAAACCAAATACCTACATCTTCTCACGTTTGAGTGGGGCTAAGCATTAGGTACATATAAACATGAAGATAAGAGCAGCAGACCCTGGCTGGGCACAGTGGCTCATGCCTGTAATCTCAGCACTTTGGGAGGCCAAGGCAGTCGGTTCATGAGGTCAAGAGGTCGAGACCATCCTGGCCAACATGGTGAAATTTCGTCTCTACTAAAATTACAAAAATTAGCTGGGTGTGGTGGTGCATGCCTGTAATCCCAGCGGGGAGGCTGAGGCAGGAGAATCACTTGAACCTGGAAGGCGGAAGTTGCAGTGAGCTGAGATCACGCCCTGCCCTCCAGCTTAGTAACAGAGTGAGACTCAATCTCAAAAAAAAAAAAAAAAAAAAAAAAAA
>NW_016107494.1:327095-348460 GCF_001604975.1 Cebus imitator | reverse complement strand
AGAACAACAGACCCCGGGGACTACCAGTCAGAGAACCTACCTGTCAGGTACTATGTCCACTCTCTAGTGATGGGATTATTCATTTCCCAAACCTCAGTATCATGCAATAGACTCATGTAACAAACCTGCACATGTACCTCCTGAATCTAAAATAAAATAATGGAAATAATATGGAAATAATAAGAGTAATAATAAGAGACTCAAATTTTTAAAAGGCATATTATTCTTGGAATGAGAACCACCAATTGAGGATAAAGTGATTTTCATCAACTTCATCTCATATCATGTGTTCAAAGGGTTTCCATAAGTTGGATTTTTCCACTAATTAAACTGTTCAGTAAGAGCCTGCCTGATGTACTTTCTTAACAGATTGTTTAGTGCCTTTACTGAATTTGAAATTACAAAAGTTTTTCTCAGTGACATTTTGTAAATGAGTGATGTTTATTGGGAAGCTGCTTAGTGGAAGAGAAAATGAAAGGATTAGATCATGACTATTGTTAAAGTGAGAAGTTAAATGACCACATGAAAAACTTCTCTTCTCTTCCTTTGATATTTTTCCAGTCTTACTCATTTTCCCTCTAGGGAAACAGAGTCTGGTGATGAAACGTCCACTAAACAGTTGTTCTCAAGCTGTTACCTAAAACAAACAAACACATTGCATCTTCAAGAGGCAGCCTAGTCACTTGTTTTGGAACACCTTCTCTGCCTGCCATTTAGATGTTTTGAGTCAAGTTTTCCTTTCCAATCAGAACCAGTTTAATTGATATTCCTTCTGTATTATTAGAAAGCATTTTCTCCATGAGAAGTCTCAGGACGTTTATGATGTCATATTCTAGATTACTTAAACTCTTCTCTCTGGTTCCTGGAGCTGTGTGCCCCAAAGTGTGCATGGTACTGAAGTGTGAAAGCCACATCTCCAGTACAGTGGTCATCTTCAAATACTCCTGTTTGCTCTACCTTGAGCTTCATTTCTGCCCTTGGGCGCATTTTTTCCTATCCCAATCCAAAACTTGTAACTGGCACTCTATTTTTTTGAAGCTTGTGCCTTTTAACCTGGACCTCCTTTCATCTTTTCAAGGAAAAATGCTAATATGAAGACAGAAAAGAAGATTAATAAGGTTCCCTTTTATCTTTTGTTTCTAAGATCTCACCTCTCGTGAAGTTGTCTGTAAACAATTTTGCCTTTACCTAATATTCCTCTCTCTGGATATATTATGCCTGTAAGTGATCCACTATAAATTTTAATCTCCATTTCCAGGGTGAGAAAGCCATTTGGCTCTTTAGATAATGTGTTTGGGTAGGGGAAAAGCAAATAGGGAAGTTTACTCATTTGAGATAATTCAGATATTTTGTGCATGTTCAGTTCCCACAAACTCGGTATCTTCTAAATTACAGGGAATTAGGTAAGATGATCAAAATAATTAAATCGAATGGGATTGGAAAGTGAGAATTTTGGTAGAGTTATGAGCAACTGGCGTGTTTTACCTTAAGAAGATTGGATTGAAGAAAATGAATTAAGTATAGTCCAGGAGTACAGAGGTAAATATTTTTGACTGAACTAACAAAGGTGAAACTAGACAAAAACATAGTTGTCAAAAGTAAAACCATAGATTACTGTTGAACTGTGTTTGAGTACTGTCAGAGTCTTCATTTACCACACTTAAAGATACATTTTTCAGGGAAAAGTGGAACTTTTACAATTGAATGGAGTCACCAACCAGTTGAGCATAAATAACCATGGAAATACTTGAGGGAGGCTGTACATTTTCTGTTGTTTCATCTACAAAATATCCACTCGTGTGTATTTAATTCTTTTTAATTTTAATTTTTTTTCAACTTTTATTTTATATTCGGGTGGTACATGTGCAGGGTTGTTACCTGGTAATATTTTGTGATGGTGAGGTTTGGGGTGCAAATGATTCCGTCACCCAGGCACCCAGCATAGTGCCCAATAGTTAGTTTTTGACCCTTGGCCCTCTCTTTCCCTTCTAATAGTCTCTACTTTCTATCATTGCCGTCTCTATGACCGTGAGTACATAAATGTTGAGCTCCTATTTATAAGTGCCACTCACTTATTTAAAACAAACATTGCTTTCTTGCAAAAATGTTTGGACTAGAAGTAACCAAACGGTCAACCACCCTGCTAGCATTCTGATAGATTCAGTCGCTATTTTGTGGACTTATTTTATTGATTGCTATTTATGACCCATTTTGGACACACCAAGAGACAGAATCTGAAAGACAGGAACACTCTTGCTTGTGGTGGTTGGTTGGTCAGATGTTGTCAGTCAGGCTATGTTGAAAGCACAGGTATAACACTTTCTGTAAGGTTAGAAGGGACCAAATGGCCTGCGTATTCCCATTGCCTTCCTCACTGCTGTCATCAGCCTGCTTTCTGTTCCAAAGATCAGTTTTATTCACATTTAAGTGGTCTTCAAAGTCAGCCATTTGTCACAAGCAATGTCATAGAAGCCATCAAAGTAAATCTTTCTATCATTTGTGCTCTCAAATTAATAGAACAAGCTTGGAATGAGAAAAGATGAAGTGTTCTAGGAGTAGTCAATTGGTATAGAGACCACCTAATACATGCAAGCCTGTGTGAATGGCTGCGGATATAAGGAGTATTTAGAGGGTGACTCTACCTTCAGACAGCTCATATTATATTTGAGGAGACAGGAGCATGCAGCAAATAAAAACAACAAAGAGAGTTATAGAAACAAGTTGAAGAGGTGCCATGAGGACAAGCCAGAGCACATCACAGACTCAAGGTGTCTTCATTAAACTCAGGTAACCATCTGAGTGTGATCCATCTTATTGAGGTATGAAATACAAAGTTCATAGTACATGATGAGTAAAATAAATCATCAGGGTCTAGAATGCATTAGTAAAGCGTATTCCCCATTCTTCAATCTCCATTCAATTCAGCAAAGTCTCCTGGTTGCTCTACCTTGAGCTTCATTTCTGCCCTCAGTCACATTTTTTCCTATCCCAATCCAAAACTTTCCAGGTGAGCTACATGTGATTATAATTTATGCACAAATATGTTTGTAAATAGGCAGTGCTATGTTTCCTACTTTAAAATATATTATGCATATCTTTACATGAAAAGAAAATTAACCTACATCATTATCAATGAGGACAAGGTAAATTGAGCAATGTTTAAATTAGTCAACCTATTAATGTTGATCATTAAGATAGTTTATAGTTTATTTCCACAATCAATAGCAATAATTCATTTAATGTTTTCACGTATTATTCCCACTTCACACTATTTATTTCCTCAGAATAAATTGATGAAAATGGCTAAAATGTAGATTTTTTTTAAGTTTGATAAATGCCAGACACTACCAGAAAAAAATGGCTTCGATTTGTATTTATACTAGCAGTGCATGATGGTGCCTGCTTCTTCACAATAAAAATCCTAATTTATTGTCATTACTTTAGCATTTTTTAGAATACAAAGAGCATACTGCTTCCCCCCCCACATTTAGGTATTTATTTATTTATTTAATATATATATTTTATTGCATTTTAGATTCTGGGATACATGTGAAGAACATGCAGGATTGTTGCATAGGTACATACATGGCAATGTGGTTTGCTGCCTCCATCCCCATCATCTATATCTGGCACTACTCCCCATGTTAACCCTCCCCAACTCCCTATCCCTCACTGTCCCTCCTCTGGTTCATCACACACAGACCCCAGTGTGTGATGCTCCCCTCCCTGTGTCCATGTGTTCTCATTGTTCAACACCCGCCTATGAGTGAGAACATGCAGTGTTTGATTTTCTGTTCTTGTGTCAGTTTGCTGAGAATGATGGTTTCCAGGTTCATCCATGTCCTTACAAAGGACATGAACCCATCATTTTTTATGGCTGCATAGTATTCCATGGTGTATATGTGCCACATTTTCCTTGTCCAGTCTATTATTGATGGGCATTTGGGTTCGTTCCAAGTCTTTGCTATTGTAAACTGCTGCAATGAACATTTGTGTGCATGTGTCCTTATAGTAGAATGATTTATAATCCTTTGGATATATACCTAGTAATGGGATTGCTGGGTCAAATGGAATTTCTATTTCTAGGTCCTCGAGGAATCACCACACTGTCTTCCACAATGCTTGAACTAATTTATACTCCCACCAACAGTGTAAAAGTGTTCCTATTTCTCCACATCTTCTCCAGCATCTGTTGTCTCCAGATTTTTTAATGATCACCATTCTAACTGGTGTGAGATGGTATCTCAATGTAGTTTTGATTTGCATTTCTCTAATGACCAATGATGATGAACATTTTTTCATATGTTCGTTGGCCTCATATATGTCCTCTTTTGAAAAGTGTCTGTTCGTATCCTTTGCCCACTTTTGAATGGGTTTTTTTTCTTGTAAATCTGTTTTAGTTCTTTGTAGATTCTGGATATAAGTCCTTTGTCAGATGGGTAGCTTGCAAAAATTTTTTCCCATTCTGTTGGTTGCTGGTTCACTCTAATGATTGTTTCTTTTGCTGTGCAGAACCTCTGGAGTTTAATTATATCCCATTTGTCTATTTTATCTTTTGTTGCCAATGCTTTTTTGTGTTTTAGTTTTGGTGCCAATGCTTGCCTATGCCTATGTCCTTAACGGTTTTGCCTAGGTTTTCTTCTAGGGTTTTTATGGTGTTAGGTCTTATGTTTAAGTCTTTAATCCATCTGGAGTTAATTTTAGTGTAAGATGTCAGGAAGGGGTCCAGTTTCTGCTCTCTGCACATGGCTAGCCAGTTTTCCCAATACCATTTATTAAACAGGGAATCCTTTCCCCATTCCTTGTTTTTGTCAGATTTGTCAAAGACCAGATGGTTGTAGATTTGTGGCATTGCCTCTGAGGCCTCTGTTCTGTTCCATTGGTTCATATTTCTGTTTTGGTACCAGTACCATGCTGTTTTGATTACTGTAGCCTTGTAGTATACTTTGAAGTCAGGTAGCGTGTCACGTCCAGCTTTGTTCTTTTTGCTTAGAATTTACTTGGCTATATGGGCTCTCTTTTGGTTCCATATGAAGTTTAAGGTGGTTTTTTCCAGCTCTGTGAAGAAAGTCATTGGTAGCTTGAGGGGATAGTGTTGAATCTATAAATTACTTTGGGCAGTATGGCCATTTTCTCTATATTGATTATTCCTATCCATGAGCATGGTATGTTTTTCTATTTGTTTGTGTCCTGGCCTAAGTAGTGCTTTAGGCATACATTAAAGTATTTCAAATTCTCTGATTTAGATGTGAATCTGTTATTATGATTTTAGAATCCCAATATATCTTACGAAAAAAAAAGAGATTGTCCTATAGAAGCTAACTGAATATATTAAGCACACAATGAATTTCCATTTAAAGTTTAAATTACAGAATTGTTCTCTTTGTTCCATTTGTAATATCACCTTAAATTACTGTTTATATGTGTTTATGTCATTCTTTTTTGCATCTTTCAGTTCTCTTTTCCATTTTGTACATTTTGTTTTGTTTTCTTTGAAGAGTGAATCTACACTTTAAAAGGGGATGTTTACTCTGAATGGTGTTGTAGCTATGATTAACATAGTTGTTTTCTATCTCATTTCATCTTATGCTTTGTTTTAATTTCCTGTGCCATTATGCCTTTTTTCTTTCATATTTTAAAGGATTTTAACACATACACAAACACGTACACACATACAAACATTTTTGTAATTCCTCTTAATACTAGTAATTGATTTTGTTAATCTTTTTCAAAATTGTTCTTATTCTTATAGAATGCATTATCTTATAGTTACCTCTATTTTGGAGTCCTAAACAAAAATCTATCTTTAGGGGGCTCACTTACTGAGAAAAAAAATGTTAGATTCTTGATAATAGTATATGTTTTTATTTATCCTTAGTCCTTTGCCCCGTATGTTTCAAGAAGGAGGGAATATTGGTGTTGGTATCTTCAACTCCTAGAAAAATGTCTAGTGAAGAGCTGTATCACAATAAATAGTTGAATGAATAAATACATGAATGAATGAAAGCTACATTCTGGTAATTTTATACTCTATTTAAATTGAATCTGTTTTTCATATATACTATTAGCATTCCATTTTCAGACCTTGTTGTCTATATAGATATAGATGGGTATATCTATCTGGTCTACATAATAGATGTCATACATGTATCTCTATATATCTACATATATATATATATATATATATATATCTTCATTGTTAAGAATGTTTTGAGTTCTATGCAATATTGCAATATTGCAATCATATTTACATTAAGTATATATATTTAGCCTGAATTCAACATTCACTGTTAGTAATATTACTGTTTCTTCCCTTTCCTTAATTTTGTTTAATCTACACAAATACTCAGCTGTATCTTAGTGTTTATTCCCCCTAATTTATCTCAGAACATCTTCCTGTTTGAGCCAAACATTACTAACAACTAAAACATATTCAATGATATCGATAGTAAGTTTTCTTGAACAGATAGCACATTCTAGACTTAGTCTAAGAAACTGACATGTGTGAATGATGTAATCTTTGAAATTTGCACCCTTTCTATTATTACAAAGAAAATGGGAAAACGGACACAAAAATAAGTTAAGTGCCTGTGGTCACACAATTTGGTGGTAAAGAAAGGATCAAACCAAGGGAATTCGGGCTGCAGAGCTCTCTCTTTTTACTGCAATATTGTATGTCTTTAGTTTAGACATTTTTTCACTTTTATCTGGAATTTATCAGGAAGACATCTGTGGTCAATGTGAATTTTAGTCTGTGTAGGTGACTACACAGATTTTCCTTTTCTTGTGTTTTGTTTGCATGCTACTATGTTTTTATTAGATGCTACCAGATGCTTTTACTTCAAATAACTTTCCCAGACACACACAAGTGTATTTATTAATTAAATGAACTATCCATATGCAGAGTCTTTTTGTTCCTTTCACAAATTTTTCTTTTCAGTTTTTATTAATAATTCTCTCCTGTTTGTGAAATCACTCTTTTTAAAAACATTGTTTATTTATATTTTGTTTTCGTAATTCCAGTACTCCATGTCAAATTTTTTTTATTTTTTTGACAGAGTCTTGCTCCATCTTGCCCAGGCTGGAGTGCAAACATACGATCACAGCTCACTGCAGCCTCCATCTCCCCAGTTCAAGCGATTCTTCCACCTCAGTCTCCCGAGTAGCTGGGATTACAGGTACCTGCCATCATGCCTGGCTAATTTTTGTATTTTTGTGGAGACAGGGTTTCACCATGTTGGCCAGGCTGGTCTTGAACTCCTGAACTCAGGTGATCCGTCCACCACAGCCTCCTAAAGTCCTGGAATTATAGGTGTGAGCCACCACCCCCACCCATGTCAATCTTTCTTATCATTTAATATCTGCCTTTCTGCATCTCTGGAGAACTACTGAAGTTTTATCCTCCACAGCCCTGAGACAGTTCATGTCTTCAGCACTCTTCTTAGCAGGTTTTCCTGTAACTTCTCATCCTGGAACTGTTTTAATTCCAGTGGATAAAGCACTGCAATGGCCTGAGTGTATTTATCCTGAAGTGTTCCCTAATGCTGTGGTCTTTTTCTGCTCCTCTTGGTATTGCAGTGAACTCCTTCCACTTCAATCAGGTCATCACAAGGAGCTCATTAGATGAGCCGCTACCCATTAGAGGGAGGATCTGCATTTTGGATGGATAGCGGGCAGAATAAATCTTCAACTCCTTGTTTCCTGACCACCAAATCCATTTAGCCTCTTCTACACAGGTAAGCAAAAATGTGCAGTTATGTTGAATTTTTTGTTGAAAGAGTAGGAAAAACTTAGAAAGTGTCAATTTCTTGTTAGCTCGCATTTTTCCTTGTGTGTGTATATTTCCCACTTTCCTAAATCAAGTCTCCTGTTTACTGTGCTGAGAATCCTCCTCCAAAACCCTCCTTTGTTGGTCTACTTGCAAAACTCGACCCTTTTTCTCCACCATTTCTTGGCTAGAGGAGGGTAAGAATGGGGAAAGCAGACAAGCAGATCCTGCTGCAGAGAAAACCTGGCACAGAGAGGCACAGCCAATCCTTTTCCTGAGTGGTTCATACCCCAGAGACCTTGCACATGGACTGGCCTAAACTTCAGAGGCTTTTCTCTACTGAGGAGTAACTAGAGTTCATCTTTTCCTATTACCCAATATTTTTAATGTTCAGTGTGGATAAAAAGTTGAGTCTTTTCTGAAGTTTCGTGAGCATGGACTGAGAAGTTTGAAACAGGCTGCCCTGGAGAATGTGTAGACACTTGCAAATCATTTTTTAGGCCCCAGTTGTTCATGTAATGCTATTACCTAATGTCTGGATCCTCATTGTTTAATCTGAGAGTGAACTTAGGAAATGACAGTCTTCTTCCTGGGATGGGTTTTCCCAGAAACTAGTCTTTCACAAGTCCTTATCTTTTGCTAAAAGATTACACTAATGACAATTATTTGCATAATCAGGAAGAATGTTCTGAGATTTTATCATTTTAAATAATTCAGAAGATAGTGCACAAGCCTGGAACCCTGCCTGGTGTTCAACAGGTCATACGTGCTTTTCATAGTGTGACCCCTATCGTTTGTGCCAGTGAGTATACACCCGTAGCTAAGAAATGCAATATTGCCTTCAGCAGAAATTGTGTGTCCTCGGTATCAGCATTATGTCACAACCACAACAGCTACTAATAGTTTAACATTTGAATTTACTCAACTGTGGTCCTTTGCATATGTTATATGATGTTTGTTCATGACAACCTCCCTTAAGTTTCCTGTGATATGCTTAATTTAAGTAATATGCATTGGGGCACATTGCAAATAATGAAGCCAGGACCCCAGAAAGCATTCTCAGTGAGAGTATTTGAGAATCGAGCCCCGCCCCCACCGACTCCGAAATGGTGTTCCTGGAGACCAGCTGCCACCTGTGGGCACTTTCCCCTGCATCATCTGCCTCTCTGTATGGTATAACACCTGAGGGCACACAGTAGTGTTCAAGAATTCAAAAATCAAGTTGGATTTTAGAGTGTTAAAACTAATGAGGAATCTTTTAAAAGATGCTCTTGCATTCATTGTATATTCAAGATGTGAATGCAGCACCCATCCCTGTCTAAGACTGTGTACGGTTTTCTGCCTCTGGCCTATGAGATCTTTTATGCATTTCATTCAGTCACCACCTCTAAGGCTTACGACTGACTGACCAAATCAGGAAGTTTTGAGTGAAATGGGGGTGATATTAGGACAGAACGCATAACCTGGGTTATCCCAGTATAACCTGGATGAGTTTTCCCCTCTTGTGAACCCTTCAAGAGCTACAAAAATACAAAACTAAGCAAAAACAAAAAATGGCTCCAATGCACCAAAGAGACACGAAGAAAAAAACAAATAGATCGTAGTGAACATGTTAAACTGTTATATGTCATAAATTGCCAGTCAATTCTACCGATAATCCTTAGAAAATGATTTTGACCTCTTTACCCTGTCCCGCATACTTTGAAGAACTGATCACTAATATCTCACTGTCTTTCTCACTTGCAAGGCTCTTCCTGAACTGACTTTTGTTTTCTGACTATCCCAAGCTCCTTTCCTGCTTTAGGGGTGTCACATTTGCTATTTATTTTGTAGGAACACCATGGTTCCCACTTGTGATTTACGGTGCTTATTTCATAACTAGAATGTAACTCATGTAATTCATATTCTTTTTTTATTCACCACTGTATCCCCAGGGCTTAGAACATTGCCCAGGACTCTCTCCATAAATAAAGATTTGGTGTGCAAATGAATGAGAAATTGACGAATGATAAAGGAACACTTAAGAATGGCCAATGATCAGATGGATAACATAATCATATTTATTACAGTTCAACATAGTTTTCAGCTGTGTCTACAATTTACGGTTATTTCTGGATGAGACCAATAGGTTTTTTAATTATCGCAGAAATTCCCAATTTGATGCATTGGCCCATTGAATTATTTTATTGGGTCATTTGAGTTGATTGGATCAATTGTCTTGCAGTTGTATCCACATTTTAAATAAATGGAGCCAACTCCAAATGAAGGATCCTCTCTAGGGCCCGGGTGTTCTTCAATCATAATGAAACTCGCTTAAGCCAAGCATCAATTGCCAAACATTCATTCATTTTTATGCCATAGGGTCCTAACTTTGAAATTATTCTTCATCAAAAAGAAATAGCCAAGAAAAAAGGAGCTACAAATCTACCACATCAAAAAAAAAAGTTATTAGTTATATAAAAAATGTAATCTAATAATGTTTACGCAGACACGTCCAAGTGATTTACCTTACCTTCTGTGATTTTCATTGATCCTACTTCTCTTCTTATGCCTCCAGGTCAAACTCAGTGCCATGAATGGAAATGAGACCTTGTCCAGTGGCTTTACCCTCCTGGGGCTCTTCACTCACACTAAAGGCTCAGGGTTCTTTTTCGGTGTCATTTGTGCCATCTTCTTCATGGCCGTGATAGCTAATGGAGTCATGATCTTCCTGATTTACATAGACCCACATCTCCACACCCCCATGTACTTCCTCCTCAGCCACCTCTCCCTTATCGATATGTTTTACGTCTCCACCATTGTGCCTAAGATGCTGGTGGATTATCTTGCAGGTGAGAGGACCATCTCTTTCATTGCCTGCACGGCTCAGTGCTTTCTCTACATGGGCTTCGTGGGGGCTGAATTCTTCCTGCTGGGGCTCATGGCCTACGACCGCTACGTGGCCATCTGCAATCCGCTGCGCTATCCTCTCCTTGTCAGCCAGCGGGTCTGCTGGAGGATCCTGGCCAGCTCTTGGTTCGGCGGGGCTTTGGACAGTTTTCTCCTCACCCCCATTACCATGAGTCTCCCATTCTGTGCCTCTCACCAAATCAATCACTTTTTCTGTGAGGCACCCACCATGCTGAGGCTGGCCTGTGGGGACAAAGCTGCCTATGAAATGGTGATGTACACATGCTGTGTGGCAATGCTGCTGATCCCCTTCTCAGTAGTGACCGCATCCTACACCAGGATTCTCAGCACAGTGCATCAGATGACATCAGCTGAAGGGAGGAAGAAGGCCTTGGCCACCTGCTCCTCACACATGGTGGTGGTGACATTGTTCTATGGGGCTGCTTTGTATACATATATGCTTCCCAAATCCTATCACACCCCACTCAAAGATAAGGTCTTCTCTGGCTTTTACACCATCCTCACCCCCTTATTAAACCCTCTCATCTACAGTCTGAGGAACAGGGATGTGATACGTGCCTTGAAGAGAGTTATGGCAAGATGTTGAGGGACCTCTGGTGTGAGGAGGAAATAATTCTGATAATTTAAAACCCCCACATCCTGTTCAGGCATGTGTGGCATGGCATCATGGATGACACGGAAAATGCTGCAGCAACCGCCAATGTCATCCATGCTGAATGGTTTATCAACAGTACTTCCATCAAAAACGTGAAGATGCTGTAACAGTCACACACAAATAATGCCAGAGTTCTAGACACACTACTTGGGTTTATTCTTTTTTTGTTTTTGCTGATTCCGATTCTTCTCTCATATCACTTCTCTGATTGTGGTTTATGTATCTGAATTCCCCAACATGTTGAGTTAATATTATATATTCTGCCATCTTCAATGGCCCCATAAGAACGGTGATTTTGACTGCATTGTTTAAACAATTCATCAATTGACTTATCAAAGGTGTAAGGATGCCAGGATTTGAAAGACATTAGAAAGAGACTAAATTGTCGTAAAACCGTAAAAGAAACCTACATAGACTTACACCAAGTTTTAGAAAATCCAAATATCTCTTCCTTGAGTAACAACTGAAAACACTCCTTTATCTAAATTTGGAGGTAAAAAATGAGTCATGTGTTTTGTGGAAATGCCAAGACTAAACGTTTATGGGAAAGGGGTCTGTAATGTTATTTTTTTAATGTGGTAACTAATTGTTACATTGGAAGACACAGCGAAAGTAGTTGAGAAAACAATTCCCTATTAACTAGCAGTTTCTGTAATCACCTTTTCAGCTTCTTCTCCAATTCATTTGCATTTTTAGACCTTTGGAATCCCTGTGCAGGTGTTAGTGTCGTTGGAGCTATTTCTACCAACTTTTTTCTTCCAAATAAATAGTGGACAGCATGTCTTTCCTTCTCTATAGCACTGGCTATTGCATTGGGTAACATTACAGAGTGGGAAGGAGGTACCCAGCTTTTCACTTGAAAGTTAAAACTGAAAACCCTTTGCGAATGACATAGTGTCACAAGTGGTGCAAGTTTAGAAATAAACAGGACCACGAATGCTTCTGTCTTTCCACAATGTCAGGATTTTATTGACACTGTTTCAATCACAAAATCTGCCATGAGCTACATGGAGTTCCCAAGGGGGCGACTCTCCTCAGCTCTTCTGGTTCACTGGGTAGTCCCAGCCGCAGGACAGACTCAAGCCACAGCATCATCAGTCAATATTGCAAACCATACATAACAGTATATCTAATCGATATGTAAAGGTTATAGTTTACCATTTCACAACAAACAAACGCTTAGCACAAGAAGGAAAAGAGATAGGAGAAAGGATCACAAACCAATCCGGGGGAGAGAAGATCAAAGGAGCCCTGGTCAAGGTCACTGGTCCCTCGGTCTTGCAGGAGTCGTTGAGGTGGGAGATGCCAAGTTTACATCATAAGTGACTGCAAGATGGTGCTATTTAACAAGCTATTTCGAGCTGCTGAAGACCTGTCCTTTCATAGTTACGGAGTCCTCCTGTGAAAACGGATCATGGAAGAGTGCGCTTGTTTGAATCCTTATCTGGTTGCATTCAGTCTTCTTTTAAATTTGTTTAGTAGACAACACATCTCATCCTTGTTGGAAAAGTGCTCTATGAAGTATAAAATGGAGTCTTTTTCTAAGATGGAGTTGGCTATGTCAAGGGTGCTCCATACCCTTAGTATGATTTCTTTTTAGGTAGCCAAGAACTGGAGAAAAACGTTTGTCCTAAATTGTAGACACAGCAGTAAAGTCCAGGACCACAGCCCAAGCCCCTCAGGCCACCTCTACAGGCTGCTGTCCAGGCTCTGTGCTGTCATTGCTTTGCCAAAATCCAGGCTGTGTTCAGTGATGCTCTGCAGACACAGGAGATGGTGGGTGAATGAAACATAGCCACACCTCCTGTAGCACAAAGCCTGCTGATATCATCCAAACTAATAAATAAAATAAATTAATAAACCGTGTTTTCCTGAGCTTCTCCTGTGTATCCTCTGGTGGCCACACTCAAGTGACCATCGCAAGGAAAAAACATACAAAACACACACACACACACACACACACACACACACACACACACACACACGTTGTAAAAAAATGATTGCCAACAGATTAAATCCAGGAATCATTGCTGATAGGAAACCTTAGATAATGCCCAATTATAGAAAGATAATTCCTCAGCATGACGAACTGTATCTTCCTCAAATTAAGGAAAGATCTACGTATAATGATGTAGTACTTTACACATTATCATTAAAGCCCCCACAAAGTCCCATTTCTACCCATGTTGGCTGACATCGTTTTTGGAAATTTTAGACAATGGAGTTCAAAGTTTAAAATCTCAAAGCATTAGAATATGGGAAATAAAGTACGTGTGCATTTGATGCCTGTATAAACTCAAAGTGATTTTCCCCCAAATTATGTACTGTTTAGAGGTTGTAGTTGGCAACATTTTTTTAAAATAGTGGTTAAAAACCAGCAGTCTTTCAGTTTACCAGAAACAAGCATTGATAAATACAAAAAAACCAGTAGAATATGTAGGAATAAATTTAATGAGAAATATACAAACAATATAGTGAAAAATGTACAGAGCACACACACACACACACGCACGCACACACACACACACCCCTAGGTTTCCACACACCAGACACAAATTGTAACTTTTGCTAAAGAAAACTAACTGAATACTTAAGTAAATCAAAGGTCTAGCATACTCCTAGATTGGCATGTGAGGATGCTAATACTCTTCAAACAAATGATAAGATTAATACTATTCCAGTGAAAAATATAATAATTTTGCTTCTGTTTTTAAACATAACAATGCAGTTCTACAGTTGTTTTTCTTTCCTAAATAAATGGGTAAATATTTATAAAACAGTTTTGTAAAAGAAGATGAAAGACCATTTTCTTTGACACATGCACAAAAATAATATGTTAAAATAATGGAAACAGACATAGTTTTAGGAATTAAAAGGATCAATAGAGCACAGTAGAGTCCTTCATAAATATAAACAGTTAATATATGTAAATAATAACTGTTGAAATTCATCAAGTAAAGAAAAAACTTGTCAACAATTTATGTTATGATATTGTCAATAATTTATGTTATGATATTGCATCATTCTTCAAAGATAATAGGGTAAAAAATCAGACTGTTAAATGAAAAGATAAAAAATGAAAACTAACAAAAGTAAAATTTTTAATGTTTTAAGACACTAGAGAACTTTCTAACTAAAGTGTAAGTGGAAGAAACTACAGAACTAATGGTGTGTTTTACACCAACACTAATTAAATTAAAAAAATATTGTATAACAAAAAAGCCATGAACAAAGTGAAATAGAAAAAATGCAAACTGTGTAAACAGGCATGGCATACAGCTATTCATATTTTAATATGAAAGTGAAAGGCTAAACAAATGAAAATTTGACATTCCAAATAAATAAGGGCCAATAAAGTGGGCAATTTATAAAGGAGTAAATATCAACAAATTGAAAACATCTTGAATTTTATTTCTAGCAGATGGTGAATGAGACGCTTTTAGCATGCCTCTGCCATTTGGAAGTAGCAAGACAGTGCATAAAGATCAACTTTGGATCATCATAATTATCTGAGTTTTTCTTCTCTGCTGGTAATGACGGGTATGCTTATTACCTTCATTGTGGTGATGGTAACATAAAGGTATGTGTATATCCGAACTCATCAACTTGTACACATTAATTATACTCAGCTTTTTGTCCGTAAATTATACATCAATAATGTTGGAAATGAAAAAGAAAATAAAATCCTTGGGTAATTTTTAAACTTTTATTTTAGGTAGAGTGAGTCTATCTACTGATTTTTCCATGGGTAGATTGCACGCAGGTGGTGAGCATAGTGCTCAGTATGGTAGATTTTTGACCCCTGCTGTTCTTGCTTCCCTATCAACAAGTCCAGTGTCCATTGTTCTCTGTGGCCAGTGGCATCTTTGTTCAAATTTTGCTTGTGCCCACTGGGCTCATTCTGCCCTCTTGGCCTGGCAGGCTTCACTACTGGCCCAGATCCCAAGCCTGCCAAGGGCAAGCCACGCAGAGAGTGGTGAGGGGTGTGTGAGGGATCAAGTGCAGGGTCTGGCCACTGCACATAGCCAGGCATGCTGGCTGCTGCAGTGGAGGGCAGCTTCATGCAAGGATGTGGCTGGAGCAGATGTACCACAAGCAGCTTCCACTGTGGGCACTCATGTATAGAGCAGGGCAATGTGGTGGTGCCTGGAAGATTAAAGACACCAGGAACTGCAGAGCCCCAAAAAAGGTGTCACAGCCCTGGCTTAGGGAGCCCCCTAGGTTTGGGCTTCTAGAAGGCCGCAGTTCTTCTCTCCTTCTCGTTGCCCACAACATGGTGAGCAAGGTGGTGGGGAGGTCATGTTTCAGCCATATTTGTGTTACAGATCTTTCAGTTGCACCATTCATTGGTCCTGAGTTCTTGTCAGGATGTTGGTCCTTGAATTCACTAGAAAGTGAGCAAGGCTGAGACGAGCTTTATTGAGTAACACAACAGCTTTCAGGAGATCCAAATTGGGTCTTCTTTCTGCAGGCAGATCGTTCTGACAGATATCCAGCTGTCAGTGGAGAGGAGACCCACAGTGGGTTGCTTTCCTTTGCAGGCATCCGAACAACTGTGTGAGTCCGACTGAGTCTGGGGTTGTTATGTGCTCAAAATGGAGGAGGTAGTTTACTGGTATATACACACATACACACCCACAAACACACACACAAACCAACACATACAGTATAAACGCAATTTTGTAAGGATAATCATCTATATATGTTTTTGATAACCCTCTCTGGTATTATAGTATCAAGCACTTTTTTATGTTTTTCCCAGTGGATATGCATTACCTTCATACTCAAATAAAATAATAACTATTAAACTTCCAACAAACATAACAGATGTTATGTTACTAAAATATAATAGAAATCAAGATATTTTGTATCTTTTTAATGGCTCTTCCCATTCATTCCCACATTTCTCTGTGAGGAAGAGCTGCTGGCAGAAATTTCTGATGAAACACTGAGGAAATCAGTCTTACACTGTGAAGCACAGGAGTAGAAACACTTCCTCAAAGCCCATGTGACCTAAATGTTTACTCTTTTCCACCTCCTCAATACACTTCTCATTAGATGTAACAACTCTGTCTCATTAAAGTCTCCTGAGATCCAAAAAGAAGAAACTTGCTCTTTCCTGGACCACTTCATTCCAGGTCCTAACTATGTAAACTCATGCCTCTTCTCAATCTGGGCACTCCCTCATCACACCAGGGATCTCAGAAGCAGAACACCCAGATTAATTCAGTGTTCTTCACTGCTCTGCTGCTTTCTTCTTGCATGTTTAGTTTTTCAGAGCCGTTATCCCTCTTTAGTTGCTAAATATTTCCCTGTAAAGATAAGAAACAGACATTATTACATGTTTCTAGAAGGCTGGTGAATTTATGCAATTTGTCTTGGCAATGCAAATTGTTTCAAGGATTTCTAAGATGGCATTTTTTATTTGTTTGTTCTAATAATACTTCCTTCTGCAGAGTTATATGACCAAAAAAAGCTCCTAGTAAATTTGTTGCATGTCTCTCTTTGTCCTAACTCCATCATCAGCTGCTAAGGATACCTTCAGGCATGCCAAGTTCATAAATCCAAATTAGAAATCTGTGTGGACTGGATCTCAGGGGTAACATGCTGACAGCACACCGACATCCAGATGGTCTTGACGTTGAAGGTTTTTCTGTTGTGGATACCCATGACAATGAATTGCTTTGTGTGTTTTCTGCTTGGTATAAGCTAGACAAGAAATTAAGTCTCCTAAATCTAATCATTTTTCTTTCTAGCAACAGATCACCTTCGACCTTCTAAAAAGGCTCTGTTTGTTCTCTGTCGCTTTTAGTTACATAAAGTTCTTGTAATTTGCCGGTAAGTTTTTGATTTACTAAATTATACATAACCTTTTCTATCTACTACTCTTAGTGACTACCCTGAGAAATTGAGCTCTCTGTAAGTGACAGATAATCATCTTTTGTTGGAATACAGTTTAGGGTAAAGTTAGACATTTGGATAATTTTTATGAAAATTATGTATATTCTGGCAGGACATAGTAGCTCATGCCAATAATCCCGGCACTGTGGGAGGCTGAGGCATGTGGATCACCTGAGGTCAGGGGTGTGAGATCAGCCTGGCCAACATGGCAAAACACCAGCTCTACTAAAAATACAAGAATTAGCTGGACGTGGTGGTATGTGCTTGTAGTCCCAGCTACTTGGGAGGCTGAGGCAGGAGAATTGCTTGAACCCAGGAGGCAGAGGTTGCAGTGAGCCAAGATCATCCTATTGCACTCCAGCCTGGGTGACAGAGTGAGACTCCAACTCAATAAAATAATAATTATTTAAAAAATGAAAATTATGTATATTCTATTCCTTGATGCCTACTTAGTTGACATGTGGTATGCTGTTTTGAATAGATGGCATTCAGATGGCTTGGATGAGAAAAGACATGAGAAATGTGAAATCATACAGAAAAAATTAATACATTACTTTATAAAGCTTTTTGAAAATTAAATAATTGGATTTAATATTTAAGGCTTTGTCTAAATGATGCAAAATCCTTGAGTAAAATTAGGCAGTATAGCGGATCATCTAGGAGCTTCTGCTCTACTTAGACTCACTCTTCGTTTGTTCCACTCTTCCTCTTTCGTTAATGAAAACTCAGGTCTTTTGGAATTACGGAGGAATTTCACATGTGAGAAGCCAAATGCTAATGAGCACCTAGACTAGCCCTTTCTCATAGCAGCACTTTAAATATTTTGTGTATATGCAAATTTTGGGTTTCCAGAACATTTCACTGTGGTCTGACTGAATTTGCATTCTTTATATGACAAACAAGATTTACATAAACTGATTCTAAGAAAATTAAGGCAAAGTTGTCTGCAACCCCTGGGCTGGAAATCTCAGGTACAAGTTTGATGAGGAATGACTGTCCCATTCCCCCATGCCAAATGCAAGGGCACTGAGAAGAAGATTGCCTGTTTGATTATCTGTGGGAATTATACGGCGTGAGTGTTGTAAATCTCAGGTATACGGGTGCTATTGAGTGTAACAGTGCAAAGAATGTTTCTTAAACATTTGCTGCTGGGTTTTTTTTTTTTAATAATTTAACTAAACCTTAGTCTTATGAATTAGATAGGATAAGGTCAATACTATTTGAAAGGCACAGAAGCCCTGAAGGAGAAACCTGTACCTACTCTTACTTTCTAAAGTACAGACTATGAACCTGGCTTCCTGATTCTCTGAATAGTGCATTGTCTTTGTATTCCTGCCCTCATTTCACAGATAAGAACACTGACGATTGGAGAGTTAAAGATACTTGCTTAGTGCAGGTGCAGTGGCTCACGCCTGTAATCTCAGTGCTTTGGGAGGCTGAGGTGGGCAGATCACAAGGTCAGGAATTTGAGACCAGCCTGGCCAACATGGTGAAACCCCCTCTCTACTGAAAATACAAAAAATTAGCAGGGCATGGTGGCAGGAGCCTGTAATCACAGCTACTCAGAAGGCTGAGGCAGGAGACTCGCTTTAACCTGGGAGGCAAATGTTGCAGTGAGCCGAGATCACACCACTGCACTCCATCCTAGGCGACAGAGCAAGACTCCGTCTCAAAAAAAAAAATGCTTTCCTCAGAGACACAGCTGACATAAGGCAGATTGCTACAGGCTTCTAATTTCAAACACAGACACATTGCCTTACTGTCAAAGGTGCAAGCATTTTGAAAACTGTTTCTTCCACAACGATGTCAAAGAATGCGCAGACACCTGGATTTCTCAGATCCCCTTAGTCAGTAATTCACAAGCACTTTTTTAGTGTCCATGACACCAATGCATAAAATAAATTCTCATCAGAACTAACAGGTCTTGCTTGTCGAGGGGTTTATTCTAATGTGTAGTCTCTTTACGGGTCTTGTCAGGAGGGGTATGTGAGTTGAGAAATGTGGTTCTAAGTTACTCTAAAATTGTCAGAGTACAATAGCACTTTATTATCTAATAATCGTATGATCATTATTTCAACATGAGTTCATTCTTAATGATTCCAACTTTTCGAGACACTAAATAGAATTTAGGAACACAGAGAAAACTTAAGAACATATACTTTTGTACTCAGTTTCAAAAATTGCACAACACTGTATTGACCTGTCTTGAGAACCTCTTGTATGAAAATATAACTGTAAGTTTTAATGTATATATATAATGAGTCAATAGTGTGATGTGTCTGGACTAACAACAGAAAAATAATATTGCCAGGGTATTCTGTACAGGAAAATCTGCACCTAGAATCATCTGTTAAGATTGAGGTGTTACATTCCAAAATGAGCATTGCAAAAACTGAGGTATTTTGGAAAAAATCATACATGAAGAAGCATAACTAGTGTAGAGAAGGAGAAAGGAAAACCTTGTAGTCATATTCACATTATGAAATGCTGAACGTTGCAAGGAGAGAAAACTGGCTCCAAGCAGATTCAGAGGACAGGGAAGGAAATTTCATGAAGCAGCTTTAATCTAAGTTAACCCAGAGCTTCCTAACCACAAGGCTGTTGCATTGAAGGAGCATGGAGCATGCAGTTTTCTTTGGCAGAAACGTCACCAGTGGTCATATGGAAGCAGGCAAAGGCTGCAACTTAACTTCAACATTATCTTGTCACTTGATTTAAAGGACAGGCTTGGAGATCATCACAGTCCTGGCAAGCCTTGTGTCCTAACTTCAAATTATAGTGACGCGGGAGGAAAAACTTTGCGGCAATCCCTACCCAACCAAACGTACCCCTTATAAAATAGTGGAGAATATTTACAAATGCCGTGATAAAATAAATGCATTGATTTATCTCTTGGTGTATGGTATTGTGCCACAAAAAATAGTTTAAGTAAGCTTAAAAGACAATTTTATCCAATAAAATCATGTCTATTTTATCCATTAACTTTTTTTTCTAATTTTCTCAAAATTTGCAGGCCAGGCATACTTCTGCTCTTCAAAGAAATTTAGCTTTTCTGCAAGCTTAACTGCAATGCACCCCTTTTTCTAGTAAAGTTCTAGTAAATAACATTTCTTTCAAGTCAAAGGATCTCTGGGGGAAAGGATAGAATTTAGCTGCTGATGTAACTTCACTGGGAGTGCCTGTGTTTACAGACCTTTTCTGAAGATCAGGAGGTATTTTCAATTCAAATTCATAAATTTTAGTTGAATATGTACATTGCTTAAATGAGAGATTGAGAATTCGTACCCATTCACCAACAGTTTTGAAATAATTTGCATGTATTTTATAACACTGACATTTTACTTTGTATTATATAAAGTATTTTTGCCAGTAACTATAAATTTCTTGATTCTTAAAGTAACCCTGAATATTTTATTATCTCCATTAATATAAACAGATACTGAGACTCAGAGTGTTTGGGAAGAGAATCCAAGGTCACAGAATTAATTAATGCCATGACCAGAGGAAGAACTCAATTCATTTAATTCTAAATTTTGTTTTACTGTATGTCATCTTATCATTTCAGAAGCAAATGCCTCTATAAAGTCAGATAATCATTCGAAACATTTTCTGATTATTTTTATGTGTGCTAAACCATAGCAAAGCTGTATGATCTATGCCCAGGAGAAATTCAGCAAGTATAGGTACTTACTGTGCTCACTCTAGTGAGAGAGCAGACAATAAATTTAACAAAACATTTTACTTAGAGTCATAATTTACTTTGAGGAGATCTTGCTCTCTGATAAATTAGATCTTTTGTTTGCAGATAGGAAAAGTAAGACCAGTTGGCTGCAAAATGGAGTGCACTTTAGAATTTCCTTTTGTATTACTAGGACTACAGGACTAGCTGGCCTTAGAAAAAGCTAGGACCACAGAATAATTTTACATATACATGTATAAATCTATGGGAGGAGATTATGAATGTATATACATATATATATATGTATATACATTCATATATACATATATGAATTTTATATATATTATATATATATAAAATATATATAAATATTTTATATTTATATATTATATATAAATATTTTATATATTATATATAAATATTTTATATTTATATATTATATATAAATATTT
>NW_016107494.1:312751-326960 GCF_001604975.1 Cebus imitator | reverse complement strand
ATATATATAATTTATAATTATTTATATATTATATTATATATAAATATATTATATATAAATATATAATATTTATATATATATATATATAATGGATTAAAAAATCATCCTTTATGTTCTTGAAGTTTGTGGTGGATTTTTTTTATTGTAACCCGAAATTGTAAAAAACAGACATTCGGTTTTTCTTTTTTACCACAGTTATGGAAAAATTCTAATTTTGAAAAATAATCAGTGAGTTATAGCTCAATATGTATGTCCCTGTGCTATTGCATATGTGCGTGTGTGTGTGTATGTGTGTGTGTGTGTGTGTGTGTGTAAAATGGGAGTAAGCATGAAGAGAGCAGGAGTGCTATTTGACTTTGTGAAGCAGCACAAGATTTTCTCTCTGTTTCTGGTGTCTTATAGAACAATAAAAGTCAAACCCAAAATGCAGGAAGTGTGGAAGTAGTTGAAATACTGCTAATATTTAGGCTATGACATAAAGTGGACAGCAGTTTCCCTTTAAATATATATTTTAATGGGCTCCTTTAATGAAACCTAGAAAAAGTAGAAGTCAAATGAGGTAGAGTGTAAATAATTATGACTTTGTACATAGTATCAGAGAAATGTATAAAACCTGACACCAAAGATTCTGAATTGGCAAAATATACATATGCATAATATGCATATAATATACCTATGTATGTATGTGTACATTTTTATATATGTGCGTTCATCTATATACATAGTTTATAGCCATAAAACAGCAATCCTGATTATAATAATTTATGTAATCCACTCTCAATTATGACTAATTTTCAGTAATCACATTAATTATTACACATTGTTAACAATTTAGCAGATTCACATGGTTGGTACATTTTATTTTACTACATTTATTATTACATTTACTACATTTATTACAGTAAATGTCTAGCTGTTATTCCTCTGTAAAGCTTCCTATGTACACATGTCGTGTGTATGAACAACTAATGAATTAAGACTATCTAGTCCAAACGCTCTTCACACTAACTGACCCTGTGAAAACCAACACATTACCCTCAATTCTGTCATTGGTGAAAGGGAGCTTTTACAGCTCCTCACTTCTTAGTTTTATTGTAAAGTTCAGTGAGTCAATACATACAAAGCGCTTCTTAGCATGACACTTTGCAAAAGTAAACTATACGATGTCATCATTATTCTCAAAAGCAATTTCTTTTTTCTGTTCTATTGACTCAAATGTTTGTACTTTTAGAATATTTAGAGGAGCATTAGACCAGTTTGATCAATTTTAATCCCAAATATTTTGGCAAAATGTCTTTCTTGTAACACATTTAGCCTTCAAACACATGAAAAATCATCCTTTACTTTCATGAATTTTGTTGGGGATATTTGTTTCTTTACTGTAACCTGAAATTGTATAAAACACAGTTACTCTGTTGTTCTTAATTACTAAGAACTATGAAAAAATTCTAATTTCCAAAAATAATCAGTGAGTTACAGCTCAAAGTTTATGTCCCTGTGTTATTTCCTCTGAATCACCATTGCTAATATTAGTTTCAATCATAATCGTAATGCTAATTCCTCATCATCTTAAAATTAAAAATAAATAAAATTATGGAACACTGAATGACTCTTGTATTGAGAATAATTTTTATGTCTAAATTTGCAAGAGTAGCTTTCATCGAGTTTCTGTTGCCCTTTTTATTTCATCCCTTATAATTTGTCTGGAACATGGACAAATGGACACCAAGTGTACTCTCATAATGTAGACAGTGACTTTTGATCCAAATGGTAGATAACCCATACTTTTGGCTAAATAGAAGACAGGAGCTACTCACAGCTAGCACCAAAGAGGTTTTGAAGGTGGTGGTGATGCTGACCAAACAAAGATGCCTTAATACAAATTGAAAAGCATTTAAGGTAGTACAGACACACACACACACACACACACACCAGACCACGGTAAGTTTAACTGCTGTGTAGCATCCTAAGCACACATAGGCATTGTTACATATATCACTGTAATGCGCTATCATCTGTTGATATCATCTTCTCCAATGTATTTAAACAATTATTGATTAATAATTTTATTTAAAAACCTTCTGGTATAGATTAAATGCTAGATGTCAGTCCGAATATGCCAAGACTGCTATTTTTTAAATGTTTTCTTCCCGCTTTTAAAAGTTTGCTGCCTAACAGTTAATTAATATGTTGTTATTTTAATGCCCTGGGAATGCTATCATCTTATTTGGAAGATGCTGCCTTCTATCAGCACCATTGCAGGATCAATGGAAGGGTATAACACATCCTCTGCAGACTTCACTTTCATGGGGCTGTTCAACAGAAAGGAAACCTCAGGTCTTCTTTTTGCCATCATCTCTGTCATCTTCTTCACTGCACTGTTGGCCAATGGGGTTATGATCTTCCTGATCCAAACAGATTTGCACCTTCATACTCCCATGTACTTCCTCCTCAGTCACCTTTCCTTGATTGACATGATGTACATTTCCACCATTGTGCCTAAGATGCTGGTTGATTATCTGCTGGATCAAAAGACCATTTCCTTTGTCGGGTGCACAACTCAACACTTCCTCTACCTTACCCTCGTGGGAGCTGAATTCTTCCTTCTGGGCCTCATGGCCTATGACCGCTATGTGGCCATCTGTAACCCTCTGAGATACCCCGTCCTCATGAGCCGCCGGGTCTGTTGGATGATTATAGCAGGTTCTTGGTTTGGGGGCTCTTTGGATGGCTTTCTCCTAACCCCCATCACCATGAGCTTTCCCTTCTGCAATTCCCGGGAGATTAACCATTTCTTCTGTGAGGCACCAGCAGTCCTGAAGCTGGCATGTGCAGACACAGCCCTCTACGAGACAGTGATGTATGTGTGCTGTGTTTTGATGCTGCTGATTCCTTTCTCTGTCGTCCTCGCTTCCTATGCCCGAATCCTGACCACAGTTCACCGCATGAGCTCCGTGGAGGGCAGGAAGAAGGCCTTCACCACTTGTTCCTCCCACGTGACTGTGGTGTCTTTGTTCTACGGGGCTGCCATGTACACCTACATGCTGCCACACTCTTACCACACACCAGTCCAGGACAAAGTTCTCTCTGTGTTTTACACCATTCTCACGCCCATGCTGAACCCCCTTATCTACAGCCTTAGAAACAAGGATGTCACTGGAGCTCTGAAGAGGGCACTGGGGAGGTTCAGGGGTCCTCAAAGGGTGTCAGGAAGTGTCTTTTGACAGTCAACTCCTTCCCATGCATATGGCAAATGGGAGGTTCTGTGGTCACTGTGACTATGCTTTCATTGGAAGATGAAGCAAAAAGGGAGGGAGTGATGTTATAACAATATTGGGTTTTGGTCTAGGGTTTCTGGTTCATAACTCCATAGTCATGTTACAATGTTGTGGTGCTTTAGGCTTCAGAATCAGTTCTCAAAAAACTGAATCTCTCTCTGTGAACTTCTCCTTCCCTCTTTTCACTTGCTTCTTTTTCTCCCCAAAGCAAGCCTTAGAAACTAAAAATATAATCCAATCTTTCCCCACTTTTGGCCATAAAGAAGCTATCTGACTACCTTGTCTGATGGTAGGTCATAAGACCTCTGTTTCAAAAGAGGTCCTCTTCTCATACCCTGGAGGAGGGAGTGCTGTAAAGAGAGGCCAAGAAGAATCTGATCAGACAGGGCTTCATGGCTGTCCCCACTCAGTCTATTGATATTAGGTCATACTCTCTCTGTTCAATCATATTTCTATACCTTTGTCCATGTTTCAATCATGACTATTCAATAAAGTCTCCATAAAAGGAGAAGCTATGGAAAACTTCTGGACAGCTAAACTCATGAAGGCATACAGTGGGGTGAATAAGAACCCACCCACATGCCTGGAGGGTGGCATGCCGCAACTCCACAGGGACAAACGCTCTTGTGCTCTTCCAGACCTCACCCTATGTGTCCTTTCATCTGGCTGTTTATATGTATCCTTCATAATTTCATTTATAATAAATGGTAAACATAAGTAAGTGTTTCCTTGAGTTCTGTGAGCCTCTATAGCTGATTAACTGAACCCAAGGAAGGGCTGTGGGATCCCCAATTTATAATCAGTTGGTCAAAAGCACAGGACAATTTGGGGCTTGTGATTGGCAATGGAAATGGAAGGCAGTAATATGGGATTGAGCCCTCACTCTGTGGGATCTGACACTATCTCCAGACAGAGTATGGGAGATGGTCATGGGAGCACAGCTTGAGGTAGAGCATTTGACTGTAGATACTGGCAGAATGCAATGGATTTGGAGGACATCCAATTGGTGTCCCCTGCAGAAATGATTGTTTGCTTTGTGTGTATCAAAAATCTCCCACTCATTTGGTCCCAGACATCTTCTGTGTTGATTGTTGTGTGGTATGGAAGCAGAGGAACAACAGTGTCAGTGTGCTTTCTTCTTCAAAGAGCATTCATCTTGGCAGAAAAAAATTAATTAATGTAAAAAACATGTCCTTTTGATCTCTTTTCTTTCTCTCCTCTTTTTTTCTTATATGTTCTCTTTCTCCTGCCATGTTCACATGTATTCTAAATAAATGCAAGAGAGTTCCATAAGCACTAAAATGTGTTTCCATTTGCAAGCTGGTAGAAAGAGTCATTGAACATAGTCTTCTTAAACAGGTAGTAATGTATTCACTACACTTGGGTGCTTATTACTTTCAGTAAAAGTATAATGTTATCTTCTGTTTGTTTACAACACATTGGTGAAAACTATTAATCAGATACTTAAAATCAATAGATGGAAGCAAAGGACATTGCCCAGAAAAGACATCATGAGAACACTGTATGTCTGAGGGCATGGGGGTTCTAAAACACTGGAGAAACATACAGGAGGAGGATGGGTTAGGAAGGCAGTAAAATGCTTTTCAAATATCTCATGAGATCATCAATGTTAAGTAATAGGATTAGGTCATAGTTAATATTCATGTTCCGTATTGATCCAGGAATTGAGGACAGAAAGCATGTGCCAATCCATAGTTAGTGTCCACTTATATAGTCATCAAAAGGGTGACTTTATCAAAATTATAATTCACCATGTGGGATTATCATCATAGAAACATTATCATACTCATAATCATAATCACATTCATCAATCTCTATCTAAAACTTAAAAATTTATGTGCCTTGGGTTCATCAACCTTTAACAAATTCATAACAAAAGAAGTAGAACTTGCTATGAGTTGCAGTTTACATGTAAGAACAGTGAGTTTCAGGGAAGTAGGAAAATTCTGTAGAATAATACTTTTAATTAGTGGACTAGATGGCAGGATTTCAAGAAATGAAATTGATAGAACACTGTATCCTTCAGATACAGCTTCCTCATTCACTCATTCATGCTTTAGAGCTTTGACCAAGACAAACAAAGCACTTGCACTCAATAAAATTACATTCCAGTGGGGAAAAGACAATGAACAAAAGCACAACAAGCAAGTGAGCAACAAAACGCATCTATCCACCACACTGTGTATAGCAACTGTGGCTAAAGCTAGACATACCCATATCGTGCACCCTTGCAGGTCCATTTTCGAGTGAATTCTTAATAGATGTATTATAGTTTGGATGTGGTTTATTTGTCCCCACCAAAACTTATGTTGAAATTTGATCACCAATATGGTGTTGTTGGGAGGTCAGGCCTAGTGGGAGATATTTGATTCATGGAGGCAGATCCTTCATGAATGGCTTGGTGCTATTCTTGTGTTAGGGAGTGAGTCCTCACTCTGGCAAGACTGAACTACCTCTTGGAGGAATTAATTCATTTATGGGAGAGAGGGTTGTTATAAAGCCAGTACATCCTTCAGGTTTTGCTCCCCCTTTGACCTCCATCATGTTTTGAACTAGCATTTTCTCTGCATCAGAATTCAAACAGATGCTGGCACCATGTTTCTCACACTTCTGAGCCTTCAGAATCAGTCAAAATAAGCCTCTTTGTGGGGTGTTGCAATAAAGATACTTCAAAATAAGGAAGTGACTTGGAACTGGGTACTGGGCTGAATTTGGAAGAGTTTGGGGAAAGGGCTAGAAAAAACTGTACTAGCCTGTAGAGTGCATTAGGATAATTCTTGTGAAGCTAAGGAGAAAATAAAAAGACAGGAGAAAGTTTGCAACTTTTTAGAGATTGTTTAAGTGGTTCTGGCCAAAATGCTGTTAGAAATATAGACAAGTAGAGGCCATTCTCATGCGTTCTCAGAAGGAAATAAGGAGTGTTTATCTGGAAACTGGAGCAAACCTCAACCCAGTTACACAGTTGCAAAGAACTTGGGCCCGTGATGTCCATGGCCTAGGGCTTTATGGGAGACTGAATGGAAGAGTAATGGACTACTATATCTGGTGGAAGAAATTTCTAAGCATCAAAGGTCTTGTGCTGCTGTGTAGCCACTTCTAATTGCATAAGGTTAACTGCTAGGAAAAGGGGAAATAGAGTGTAAATTTTTGGAAAATTTGCAGCCCTATGTGGTAAAGAATTAGTGTTTTCAGGAGAGGAAACCAGAGGTATAGCCAAGAGACCCTTTGCTAGGGATTAGCTTGGATAAAAAGGAACCAGGTGCTAATAGTTAAAACAAAGGGACCAGAGTCTCAAAGGCATTTCAGAGCTCTTCCATGACATCCTTCCCTTTGCAGTCTCAAGGCCTGAGATGGCAAAATTATTTTGGAAGACTAGCCTGAGCCTGGTGCCCTGTGTTGCCTCTGAAGCCTGCTTCAAACATCTAGCAGTGGTTCAAAAAGCCCCATATCTGTCTCTGGCTACTCCAGTGAGCCCAAATGGTAAGTCATGGCTTCGACATGGTAAGTCTGCAGGTGCCCAAAATAAAAGAGCCATGGAGATATTACATGTGCTACCTATATTTCACAGGACAGTTAGGAACTCCTGAAAGTCCAGTCAGAAACATGCCATAGGGTGGAGCCACTGGCAAGAGCCTCTACTAAATAAGGCAATGCGTAATGGAAATGTGAGCCCAGAGCTGCCACGGTGAGTCCCTACTGGGGCAGGCAATGATTGATGGAACCATGGGGCAGGATGGGAGAGGAGCCCCAGAATGTTACTGCCACCAGCAGCATGCAACCTCAGCCTGGAGAAGAGGCAGGCATAGAACTTCAATTCATGAGAGCAGACATGTGCCTAACCCAGCAGTTCCATAGGGGCAGAGCTGCCTGAGGCCTTGGGAGCCCACTTCTTGCACAGTGTGCCCTGGTTCATGGAGTCAAATAAGATTTTTCTGGAACTTTAAGATTTAATGTGTGCCCTGCTGGGTTTCAGACTTGCGTGGGGTCTGTCATGTATTTATTTAGTCAAATTGTCCTTTTTGGAATGGAAACTTTTACCAAATGTCTGTCCCACCATTGTTATTTGGAGGTAAATAACTTGTTTTGGTTTCACAGGCTCATAGTTGGAAGGAGCTTGCCTGAGTCTCAGATGAGACTTTGTACTTTAAACTTTTGAATTGGTGCTAGAATAAGTCAGGACTTTGGGGACTACAGGGATGGAATGATTGTATTTTTGTATGTCAGAAAGCCATTCGTTTTTGGAGTAAGGGGCACAATGCTATAGTTTGGATATGATTTGTCTCTACCAAAATACATGTTGAAATTTGATTCCCAATGTGGTGGGTTGAGGGTGGTGTTGGAAGATATTTGGGTCATGGGGGCAGATTCCTCATGGATACCTCTGTGCCATTCTTGTGGTAGTAAGTGGGTTCTCACTCTGGCAAGACTGGTTTAGTTCTTGCAAAAATAGATTAGTTCCTGGGAGAGTGGGTGGTTACAAAGCCAGATGTCTGTTTGGTTTTTGCCTCTCTCTTCACACATATCTGCTTCACCCTGGGACCTCTACCATGTTTTGACCCAGCACATGGCCCTTACCGGAAACTGAGCAGATACTGGCACCATTTTTCTTGTATATCCTGCAGAAATGTGAGCTAAATAAATCTCTTTTTATTTAAATTACTCAGCTTCAGATATGCTGTTATAATAACACAAATGGATAACATGTATGCATAATGTTACCAAAAGACATATGGTAACAAAAAAATATGGAAGCAATTAAAAGCCCACTGACGGTAAAATGGATAAATTGTGACATATTCATAAAATAATAATAGATGTTCTAATACTACTTGCAAGCATAATGTTAAACCAATGAAGCAAGCCACAAAAGAGTACCTTCATATAAAGCACAGATCCAGCAAAGCTATCCTATACTGTTGGAGGGCTGGTGGCTGGAAGGATGCATGAGCATATTCGTGGAGGTGCTAATGAATTTCTGTTTATTAATGTCAATAAATAAAGCATATATCTATATAGATATATAGATATATGCTATTTTGTCAGCAGCATGTATATATTTTTTCTTGAATAAATACATATATATATATATATGTGTGTGTGTGTGTGTGTTATTGACAAAAAAGAAAAGCCAAACTTTCTAAAATATTTAAAGAGGTTTATTCTGAGCCAGATATGAGTAATCACAGCCTGTAACACAGCCTCAAGAAATTCCGAGAACAATCATTCCCAATGTGGTCAGGTTACAGCTTGGTTTTATACACTTTCAAGGAGACAGAAGTTGTAGTCAATGATATAAATCAATACATGGAAGATGTATATTGGTTTGGCCCAGAAATGTGTGACTTTCTGTAGTGATGACTTATAGGTCATAGGTGGATTCAAAGATTTTATGATTAGCAGTTGATTGAAAGAGTTAAGCCTTGTCTAAAGACTTACAAAATCAGTAGAAAGAAATGCTTCAGTTATGGCAAGATTGTTTTCAAAACCGTGATTCTTGTTATATAGACAAAGCCTCTAAGTAGCAGGCTGCAGAGAGAATAGATTGTAAAATGTGTAAGACTCTTACTTAAATATCTTCTGGATCCTTAAAAGACTTAGAAAGGTAAGGAGATTCTCTACCAAATGTAAATTTCCCCCCACAAGAAATGTCGTTGCAGGACCTTTCCAAAATGTGTCAAAGAAATATATTTTGTGGTAAAATACCTTAATTCCCTTCTGGACCTGCCATCTGTCATACAATACTATACCAGAGTCAGTTCAGAATTTGGTGTCTTGTTGCTGCAAAGAGTCTGTTTTGTCAGTCTTATGACCTCTATTTTAATGTTACTGTTGGTCAGTTGTGACTAAATTCCAAAGAAAGGGGGTTGAAGAGTCATGTCTAAACTTTCTTCTAGTTGTTAGGTTTCTTTGTGATCTCCTTAGCCAGGAGAGTGCCAGTTGGGACGAGAACTTAGAATTTTATTTTTGGTTTACATTATTCCTCCTCAGGCCAAGATTTTCCAGAGGCAACATTGATAGCCAAAGTTTAATTTTGTCTTAAATTGTTGCCAGAGTGTATGGCCATGCCTAGCTGCCCCAGGTACATCATGCTCGTTGGTGGGATTCGAATGGCCAAGGGGCTTAGAGCCAAAACACTTATAGCCAATTTAAATATTGTAGGGCCAGATGAGAATGGAAGTGGGCAGATGTTTATCAGCCCTTAAAATCTTTAAGCAATATTACAGCCCAAACCAAAAGTCAAAGATTACAAAATTGATGTTGCCATGGAGCCAGTACCAAGTTTGTTCCTGCCAGCACCCAAAAGTGCTCACCCCAGCTCCTGCACCTATTCACCTGTGTGTTCCCACTCACAAGGGGTTGATCACAGCAGGTCTGAGTGAGTGGAGTTTGCCCCTGCTGGCACCACACACTCCAGTTAATTTCTTTCTCCAATATCAGCATTGTCATTTAAGATTCAGTAGGATTCGGTGCTCTTTTTGAGATGAGATTTGTGTACCCAGAAGTCAAAACCTGCAACTTAACAACACAAGAGTTAGTTAACAATATTTGATAAAGACACTTTTCAATGAGACTGGAGGGAGTTTCTTAAGTGACATCTAATCATCAGGCTGGAGATGATGATAATGGAGTATATAACTTAATTTTAAACTGTAAAATGATAGTATAGCCTTGACAAAATTAATCTGAATAGTTTTGATGAGCCTCCAGCAATAAATTTAAGTCAGAGACTTAACTTAGAATTTGATTTTTGAGGATGTCTGTCAAAAGATGTTGAAAGGCTCAAAACATTTGATTAAAATGAATCACAAGTCATTGTGAAATAATAGCTATTCATTTAACCAGAGTGATAATCAAAAGACTTCAAAAGCAATATAGAAAGTTACATTAATGTAAAACCCTTAACCATTTTATATTTAGATTTTAAAATGGTTAAGGATTTTATAACAACAGATTACCATAAAATCTGTATTTCTTAGGCTAGTTGTCAAAAATTAAAGAAAAACCTTCTGCAGTATGATTGTTTTGACTTATTGGAAAGCCATTTTGATAATCTGGAAGTCAAACCTGATGAAAAGACAATATTAATTAATCAGACACAGTAAGAGTGAGTTCCAGGTCATGAGTGAACACTATGTTATAGAGACCTAGAGCAGGGGACTGTGTCACTCTTAGCAATGGCATGGGAAGTTTCCTGGGTATACTGAGCACTTTTAAACATATGTTGGAGCTCAGAAAACAATATCCCAAAATGAAAAATTCAGAAGCAGCCCCAGAAGTAAAAGTTTTTCTTTGCCCTTCTCCTATTTTCCTATTTCTAAGTCCCATGTTCCCTCAAGGCAGGGCATAGCAACTAGAATCTCTCTTCCCCAAGATGAGTCCTCAAAACTGAAACTCATTTTTCTCAAAGCCAGCCACAAAACATAAACATATTGCTCTAATATTTTATTTGCCTTTCTGTGTAAGAACATAAAAAAATTATCTGATCTTCCTTTTAAACTGTAGACTATAAGCCCCCTACACAGAGAAAGAAGAAAATGGATGTTCAAGGTGGTTAAGAAGAATCTAGAGAGACAAGTCATGCTGGGTTTCCCCACACAGTTCACTACCATTGAATTATTACCCTTTTTTCCATCATTTTTTACATGGCTGTCCAAACTTTGTTGAACTTAAGCATAAAAATGCACAATTTCCCCCCCATATTAGATCTTTGTTCTGGATGCTCCCGTGTATACATGCCCAAAAAAATGCATATCTTCTTCTCAATGAATCTTTTTTGAGTTGATTTTTCAGTGAACCTTCAAAGGGTCCCTGGCCCCTATACATTTTAAGAAAAGTCAAGAGTACCAGATTAAGTTACATTGGAGGAAGACATCACTTTTTAAAATCTTCAAAAGAAAACATTTCAGTATCAGGCTGTAACAGAAGTGAAGAAGAAACAAAAGTTATAGGAGACAACAAAATTAAAAGATGGAATTACCCTTCCAGGCCTTCTCAAAGGGAGAAGAGCTGAAAACAGTGGGGTATAGCAAGAATTGAACTTCTGAAATAATCTGGGAAATAAAAAAAGAAAAGATTATAGAATTAACAAAGTTTTTCGTAATTTTATCAAGACTAAATCAACACTTTAAGAAAACATTTTTGTTCTAACCAATCTTCAGTTTTACATTCATGTATTTTATTTATTGAACTTTTATTGTAGGTTCAGGGGTACTTGTGTCGGTGTTATATAGGTAAATTGCATGTCACAAAGGGTTGGTGTACAGATTAAATAATTGCCCAAGTAATAAGCATAGTACCCAATAGGTAGTTTTTCTATTTGTATATTTTTAATATTAAATTCCAATCTCTAAAAACACTAATATAAATAATTCTCTTTTAATCATTGCCAACTTAATCACATACAAAATTGTTTCACAGAGAGCAAGTCTATACAAACTTACCCAAAGTTGAAGGAGGCTGACGCTGAAGAAAGAGGCTGATAAATACCGTTTCTTAGGCAGAAATAGTATATAGGGACTTATGAACAGAAGCCATGTTTGTGTCTTAGGCAGCAGTGAGATGAAATGGCAAATTCCTGTGCCATTACCCCCAAAATCCAGGCTTATATGCCATAGGTAAGGAACGATTCAGAAGGCATGTGTAGAACAATTAAAGTATGATAACATTAAAGTGGCTTGACCTAAGGGCAGGATTTAGAATAAGTACTTGTTCTTATACAAAGAGCAATTAAAAAACTGGAAATCTTGGAGGCCTTCCAAACTTCAGCTAATCAGAAGCCAACAGGGCGGATCATTATCCAGGATGCAGTTACTGGAGTCTCCCATTTAAGAAGGAGTAGCTTTAGCTCCAAAATAATTTCTTTCATAAATTCTCTTAATAAGTTTTATCATAACTTACACAGACTACTTATGACATACTTGGACTTTCTATTTTCTCCTAAATTTCCATCTTTCTTTTTTTTTGTTAACATAAAATTTTTAATGAGAACATAGATTTTCTACAACAAAAAGTTGAGTAAAAAGTGTGTCATGTATTTATATTATTGAAAACCTCGAATGTCGCACTTAATAGAAGACAGCTGGATTCTCTAGGTCTTTCTTTGCAATTTGCTTTAAGAAGCAATAAGATGGCGAGTTGTAGTGGGAGGCACCTGCAATCCCAGCACACTGGGGAGGCCAAGGTGGGCAGATTCATTTGAGGTCAAAAGGTTGAGACCAGCCTGACCACCATGGTGAAACCCATCTCTACTAAAAATACAAAAAATAGCTGGGCATGATAGTGCATGCCTGTAGTCAAAAAAGGGAAGCAATGACATGACCTAATCTCATGCAAATATGTAGTTGGTAAAAGGTGCATTTTTAAAGCTTTGAGACAGCTGTGGGTATTTAATAATAAGTGAAAACTTGACAAGTGCTACTTTTTAAAATTAGTTGCAGTGGTATTATACATATTAATAAATTTATTTGATCAGTAATCTGTCTTGCATGCTAAATGGATCTTTTCCCCCATATTTGCATTTATACTATAATGCATTAGTTATTTGGAATATATTGGTTTATGTTTTCTTTTGTCAAAAATCGCTTTTAATCACCAATATTATTTTTAAAGTCTTTGAGTGTTGAAAAGTTGTCAAGCCTACAGTAGAAGGAGCGAGATTTCCAAAGTCCTCAGGAAAGCTTAATTTATCATTGGGAACACCTGTTTATTTTCCTTGAAGCGACAACCTCTGTTCATTTATTTTTGAGGATGATACTTGTGCTTTTTTTTTAGACTGAGTCTCACTCTGTCACTTGGCTGTAGTACTTTGGCATGATCGCAGCTCAAGCAATTCTCTCACCTCAGACTCCTGTATAGCTGGGACCACAGAGGTGTGGCACCACGTCTGGCTAATTTTTGTGTTTTTTTGGAAGAGACAGAGTTTCACCATGCTTCCCAGGCTACTCTCGAACTTCTGAAGGAGTTCAAGCGATCTGCCTGTTTTGGTCTCCCAAAGGGTTTGGATTATAGAGGTGTGAACTATTGCACCAGCACAGTAGTACTTTTATTTATTTTTCCCATTTATTTATTTTATTGCATTTTAGGTTTTGGGGGACATGTGAAGAACATGCAAGATTGTTGCATAGGTACACATGTGACAGTGTGATTTGCTGCCTTCCTCCCGATCACTTACATCTGGCATTTCTTCCATTGCTATCTCTCCCCAGCTCCCCACCCCCACTGTCCCTCCCCTATTTCCCCCCAACTGACCGCAGTGTGTAGTGCTCCCCTCCCTGTGTCCATATGTTCTCATTGTTCAACACCCGCCTATGGGTGAGAACATGTGGTGTTTGATCTTCTGCTCTTCTGTCAGTTTTGCTGAGAATGATGGTTTCCAGGTTCATCCATGTCCCCACAAAGGACCCAAACTCATCGTTTTTGATGGCTGCATAATATTCCATGGTGTATATGTGCCACATTTTCCCTATCCAGTCTATCGTCTATGGGCATTTGGGTTGGTTCCAGGTCTTTGCTATTGTAAACAGTGCTGCAATGAACATTCATGTGCACGTGTCCTTATAGTAGAAAGATTTGTAATCCTTTGGATATATACCCAGTAATGGGATTGCTGGGTCAAATGGAATTTCTTTTTCTAGGTCCTTGAGGAATCGCCACACTGTCTTCCACAACGGTTGAACTAATTTACACTCCCACCAACAGTGCAGAAGTGTTCCTATTTCTCCACATCCTCTCCAGCACCTGTTGCCTCCAGATTTTTTAATGATCGCCATTCTAACTGGAGTGAGATGGTATCTCAGTGTTGTTTTGATTTGCATTTCTCTGATGACCAATGATGATGAGCATTTTTTCATATGTTTGTTGGCCTCATGTATGTCTTCTTTTGTAAAGTGTCTGTTCATATCCTTTGCCCA
>NW_016107494.1:203056-308206 GCF_001604975.1 Cebus imitator | reverse complement strand
TTTTTTCCTTCAGAGCTGCCCTGCCCAGCAATTAGGCAGCCTAGTCACTCTCTGCCTATAGAGGCTTTGCTGAGCTGCTGTGGGCTCCGCCCAGCTGCCGAGTGAACTTCCCTGCAGTCCTGTTTATATGGGTGTAGTTAGAGCTGCCTCCACAATGGTGGCCCGCCTCTGTTAAGGTGGAGTCTCTCTGTAGTGGCGGGTTGCCTTGGCAACGGCGGGCTGCCTCAGCAATGGCAGGTTGCCTTGGCAACGGTGGGCTGCCTCAGCATTGGCTGACTACCTCCTTAGTGGTGGGCTGCCTCGGTAATGGCGGACACCCTTCCCCCACAGAGCTGGACCATCCCGGGTTCAGCTGCGCTTGCTGTGAAACTCTCAATCCAGAGAGTTTCTGATTGTGGTTCTTTTGTGGGGGTGGGACCAGCCAAGCCTGATCGCCTAGCTCCCTGCCTCAGAGCCTTTTTTTCTTTTTTTAAGTTGGTGTTCTAGTCGCCTGTTGAAGAGGCACCAGGATCTGTGTGTTTTCCCATGCAGCAACTCACTGCGCTGGCTTAAACAGCGGCACTGAGATTTTTGGCGCTTTTTTTTGCCCTGGAATCTACTGTACTGGTTCCATGTTCATTCCCCTTTTTAAACAGGTGAATGGGCGACTTCCCATGGCTCCAATCACCAGCCAAAAGGGCACCCGGACCAGTGTATTTTGTACAGAGAACCACTGCGCCGGGGCACTGGCAAAGCAGCTGCGCGGGGCAAAGCAGCGGCACCAGCTGACACAGCCTTGCTGGCCGAAACAGCCATGCTGGCGACCTGTGGAGCTCCTCCGCCTGGGAATTTCCTATTCTGCGGGCAATAAAAATGCAGTGTCCACTCAACCTCTGCACTTTCACTGGGAGCTGCAATCCTGAGCTGTTCCTAAATGGCCATCTTGGATCCCTGATCAGTAGTACTTTTTCAATTTCCCTCTTTCTTAAATAACCAGTTGTTTTATTTTAGGACTAAATTTACTATACAAGACTCTTTCTCATACAATATTATTCTTTTTAAATAATTTTTTTAAATAAATACATCTTTGGATTTGAATAATAGCCTTTGAATTAGACAAAAATTATTTTCCTTTAAACAAGAACTATTTATATGTCTTTATTATAATTTTTTTTCAGAAAAAAGCTTACTTTGGCACTTTTATATACAGAATTATATATTAACTAGAATTTTTATTGAGTAACCTTACATTTTTGTGAAAACCTAGGAAGTAGTAAATCTCGAATTGTCTGTCATACGTCACTATTTTATAGATGAGAACCATTTTCTAAGAAATGTTTTTGTATTTTTTATTAGAAATAATCCAGGCACTTAATGAGTATTATTTAATTTAACTTTAAGGTTTTAAACTATATGACAATTTCATATATAAGCATTTATCCCATTAAAGTTATCTAATTTATTTTTTAAAATACTTTACCTAGAAAAACTGTCATACTAGACAAAGCTAGTCATCACTAAAGTTATTTTTCTGCTAACCATTCTTATAGGCTACGAATGTGTTTGCTTAAGTAAGAACCTAAAGGCTAATTACATGTTTATTTGTTGTTGTTGTTGTTGTTGTTGTTGTTTTGCCAACAACTAAGGTTTTACCTATTTTCAATAAATCAACAATATTAAATGTCTTACTTATAAAAAAAATTACACAAAGTTCACTAAGGGATGGGTTTTATAGTTTTGTAACATTCATGACAAAGTTTAATACCTTATAATATCTAACACAGATAAATATAAAACTATTTCACCAATAAATCCAGACAAAAATGTGTGCTGACAATTCTGAAGGCGTTTCAAATTTTATTTTTCTAATAATTATAAAGCCAGCTTACTTCTTGAAGATTTACTTGTCATGTGAACTTGTAGAGCATTTGGGCTTTATTGCTTAATTTATGAGTAATCCTTTATTTTTAATACCATTTGATACCTTGTTGTTACAACATACAATAAAATACATGTACATGTAACATAAACACAACTCAATATACATACACACAAAGATTGTACAGATTTTATTTCAGAACTGTAGTCACATGACAGCAATACAAATTCACCAGCTTGCAAAAGATGTTTTAATTTAAACAATGGGTTTTATCTCAATACCAATAGGAAAGCAACCATATATTTAAAACAGAAAAAGAAAATAGAGAAATTCAGAACTAAGGAGATGCTATATTTAATTCTATAGTTGCAAGTCAACCTTTGAGCTCCAAATTTCTCTTGTGGTAATTTGCCCATCAGTTTAAAAATGTGCCAGAACAGACCATAATATACAACCAGCCAGAGTACTAGAAAACCTAATATGCTCTCAAACCTTCACATTTACACAAACACTTGCAAGTATAGTGCCATAAAACCCTCAGGGGTGCCCCCAAAGGAGGTCAAATCCTTGTCTTTTTTCCTTAGAGGATTTGCTTCCCAGGTTTTTTTTCAATGGAGGAGCCAGACTGTAGTTTGGGTTTCAGTTCCATGGGGTTCGCAAGTTGTCTCTCCTTAATTTACACAAAAGTCAGTTAGGTTTTTCAAGAAAATGCACAGATGAACCAATTGAAATTAATTTTTGGAGAAAAAAGCAGTGGAAAAGAGTCTAGAATGAACTTGTGAATCCAAAATTAGAATCTCAAATAACAAATTCCCAGGAAAAGGGCCAATTCAGAATAAACTAAAGGACTATTAACAAAGTAAGGGATCTGGAGATTAAGAGGACTGACTTAACCAGTTCCACCTATGGAGAAGCTCAAAGTCAGGAGGCTTTTGATGAGCCTGCAGCAGGAGAATATGATCTGGAGACCTGGAGACAGGGAACTTAAGGACACTTTATGCTAACTTCGAAAAAAAGAAAACACTAAGGTCTGGGGGCATAACCTGGACAACTTGTAGTCAAGACCCTCCACTGGTAAGAAACCCATACTGGTACCTTACTTCCAAGTTCACATGACTCATTTTGGGGAGGAGAGTCCTTAGTCTTCTCTGAGGCCCTGAATTGGGCACCAAATAATATTGATGAAGAAAAGTGAAACTCTAAAATATTTAAAGAGGTTGAGAATATGTTCCCAAGGTGGTTGGGTTATAGCTTAGGTTGATACATTTTAGGGAGCCAAAAGTTATAGTTAAAGAGATAAATCAATACGTGAAGGGTATACATGGTTTCAGAAAGTTTAGACATCTTTAAGTCAAGGCTTATAGGTCAGAAATAGACTCAAACATTTTCTGATTGGCAGTTGGTTGAGTTAAGCTTTATCTAAATACTTAAAAGGTCAGGAGAAAGTAATGCTTGAGTTAAAATTATGCAGTTGTGGAAGCCAAGGTTTTTGCTATAGAAAGAAATGCTTTGAGTTAAGGGGAATTGTGGAAGCCAACATTCTTGTTATATAGATGAAGTTTCCATGTAGCTGACTTTAGAAAGAATAGTTGGTAAATGCCTCCTTTGCACCTTAAAATGTGTCAGACCCAATCTCTCCTAGATTTGGAAAGGGCCTAGCTGCATTAATAAAGTTCTCTACAGATGCAAAATTTCCCCCACAAATGATAGCTTTGCAGGGCCATTTCAAAATTTGTCAAATAAATATATTTTGGGGTAAAGTATTTTTATTTACTTCATGGTTTGCTATCTGTCACGTGATGCTATAAAAGAGTCAGGTTGAAATTTGGTATTTTATTGCCACAAAGAGTCTGTTTTGTCAGTTTTATGATTGCTGTTTTAATGTTAATGCTAGTCAGTCTTTTGAGTTCAATGGTAGTGCTGGAAAACTCAGGTGCTTAGTTTAACTCTTTCAACCAATTACCAGTCAAAAAACTTTTTAATCCACCTATGAAAGCTTCTAAGCAGTAGGCTTTAGAGAGAATAGATAGCATAAGGTGTCAGACTCATAAATATTTTCTGGGTTCTCATGCGATTTAGAAAGGGAAGGGGATTGTATGCAGAATGCAAATTTTCTCAGCAAGAAATCGTTTTGCAGGGCCATTGAAAAACATGCCAAAGCTTTTAAGTCATAAACTTTTTCTGGCTGAAACAATGTATATTTTACATTTATTGATTTATTACTTTGCCTGTAAGTTCTGTCTCCTTAAGTTTTAGGGAGACAGAAGTTACCTTGGGCACACTTTCTCAGGATCTTCTGAGGCTGTTCCCCAGGCCATCATCACTCATATTGGCTCAGAATAAACCTCTTTAAATATTTTATAGTGTTCAGCTTTTTCATCAGATCCAAACTTGGCATACTAAATAGTTTAAGCTGAAGAAAATTGAGAAAACTGAAGAGGTAGAAAGGTCACTTTCTGATCTTTTTCTGCCTTTTTCCCCTGAGAGCCGTCCACAAAAGAATTCTCAGACCTACCTCTTATGAAAGAAGGTAATAAACCCCTTATTCCAGAGGGGCTCTGACCTATACCCAGAGGGAAAAGATGTTACATGGAGAGGCCATTCAGAATCTGAACAAACCTTGCTAAGTCTTCCTCCCCAGTTTATTTCCATTATATCATATTTTTAAATAATCTAATCATAATTTTAAGGCTCTCATGCCTCATGAAACTTCTATTAAATAAATTTGCTATACTTTTATCTTGCTAATCTGTCTTTTTTTTTAGAAGTATATCAGTCATGAACCTTGTGATGGGCAAGAAAAAAAATCTTACCTTTCCCCTCCTATACCAGTAATTATCAACTTTGCAAAGTTTTGATCCTATCTATCATCTTATGGTGTGACCCGTCTCATTCACAGGAAAGTCACAACAAAGCTCATGTGGTCTGTGCAGTCCATTTAGAGGGGATTTTGCTTAAAGTTTCTATACTCCTAGATTCTCAGACTTAGCATCACTAGAGAGGGATATAATGGGTGTTTGAACTATATCAGTACACATAACCTACATCTGAGACACAGTAAGGACAGGGCTTGGCCCCCACCCCTACTATCACATTTTTCCCCATACCTACCAACTTCTACACTTTGCACCAACCACCACCTCCACTGGCACTATAATCATTGACATTGATAACTTGAAGAAACTAAGACAAGCAGCATTCCACCATGAATCTTATTCAAGGGAGTTAATCTTATCACTCACATGTGCATAAGACAAGAAGAATGACTGATCTTTACCACTTGCTTCATTGTAATACTAAAATCTCCACCCAGGGAAAGGCTTATCCACCATTTTTTGATAATGCAATGTATGTATTAACATGATTTCTCACTGCATATCCTGTGCTCCACTCCACATGTATAATAAGGCTCGAATACCTCATGATTATCCACATCACTCATCTTAAAACACAGAGAAGACCTAACCATGAGGAACCAGCCAGAGAACTGTCATTCCAGTGCTGTCTCCCTTGTGTTAGAGCATGAGTCCTTAATAAAGCCTTGTCTGGAAAACTTGCTTGGTCTCATGTCCATTTCTGTAGCATAGGAGCCCAAGAAACTGTGGTTAGTAACACTTCCACATTTCAGCCTGAATGAATCAGATACTATCTGTTTAGCTAATAGGTGACTGGTTTCCTTTATTATTTTCATAGTTTCACCTCTTATGTATTGATATGGTTTTGCTCTGTGTCCCCACCCAAATCTCATGTTAAATTGTAATTCCCAGTGTTCAGGGAGGTAGCTGCTAGAAGGTGATTGGATCATGGGGATGGATTTCCCCCTTGCTGTTCTCATGATACTGAGCGAGTTCTCATGAGATCTGGTTGCTCAAAAGTGTGAAGCACTTTCCCTTTCACTCTCTCTCTCTTGCTCAGCCATGTCACGATTCTGCCTGCTTCCTCTCCACCTTCCACCATGACTGTAAGTTTCCTGGTGCCTCCCAAGCCATGCTTTCTATATAGCCTAAGCAACTGTGAGTCAATTAAAACTCTTTTCTCCATAAATTACCCATCCCAGGTATGTCTTTATAGCAGTATGAGAATGGACTAATACAATATATATCTCTAAACAACATAGTTTACATTTGCCTAGTTTTGAACTTTAAAAATGAAGTAACTTCAAATACATTATTTTGACTCTTTTGCTAAATATAACTTTTGTGATATTCAGCTCATTATCATATATATATATTTGCTCATTTTCCTTAGCATGTGGAATGTCATTGAATGACTATTTTGTTTTAATTAATATATTTATTCTGTGGTTATTAGGTATCAATGTTATTTTTAGTTTATAGCTATTATGAATGCTTATGCTATTGACATTTATGTCCTTACACTTTCATATATAAATGCATAAAATATATAGTGCATATACCTATCAGGTAAAACTGATGGGTATATATTTTTCTGACTTATATTGAGGTCGAGTAACTTTTCTTTGATTTATTCCTATGCATCAATAAAAAATGAAAATAGCGCTCCAGTCTACTTACACTAAGTCCTTAATAGGACTTACATACAACATCCCAAAATCTCAGTGACTAACACAACAAATGTGTGTGTCTCAAAGATACCATTCAAAAGAATGTCAACATTATTTTTGAAATTCAAGAATTGAAATCATGAACTCAGACAACTGCAACGATGTTCATAGTTCCATTACTTACAATAACCAAAACGTTGTGTCCATCAATAGACAGACAAATAAGCAAAATGTAGTGTATACAAACAATCTGATACTATTCTGCCTTCAAAAGGAAAGAAATTCTGATATTTGCTGCAACATGGATGAACCTTGAAAATGTTATGCTAAGTGAAATAAGTATGAAGGCAAATATTGTATGATTCGACTCATATGAGGTACCTAGAATAGGAAATCCATAGACACAGAAAGTGGAATAGACATTACCAAAGACTAGGAAAAGGATAAATACAGAGTTAATGTTTAATGGGTACAGAGGTTTTGTTTGCAATGCGGAAAAAGTTCTGGAGATGGATGGTGGTGATGGCTGTGTCAACCCACAGGAAAAAACTGAGGCAAAATTAATATAAGTAGGGAGTTTATTTGGGCTGAGATTGAGAATTGCAATCTGAGAGACAGAACTTCAAGTATCCGTAAATAACTGTTCCAAAAGTTCTAATGGGATTTTTAATGAAAAAGAAGGGAAGTTCTAAAGCTGACATAAGCTACTGATCAGCTATACATTGTGATTTGTATCACAAATTTTAGGAGCACGGAGATAATAGGTGAAGGTCATATCGCACAACTTGTGGTAACATTTTAGGTAATTTATAAGCTAGTCTGGAAACTATAGGAGGAAAAAAGTAATAAAATACCTTTAAACAATCCCAGGCATGTGTGTGTTTGAGCAGGGCTGGGTAGGGAAGTTAATGCATTCTCATCCTCATGTCTTTCTGAGCCTAAAGAATTTTGCAAAGCTCACATTCTTCAGACTGCTCTGAATCATTTTTCTTTCTCTGTTTGATATATTTTCTAAGGTCAACTTTTTGGGAAGCTCAGGCTAAGGCAGGTCATATATGAAGGTAATTTAACAGTGGTTTTCTCAGATTGGACCTCAATCCTAAACAAAGTGGAAGACACAGAAAGAAAATTTTCTAAAGTACCAAAAATTTTAAAAATAAAAAATTTCAACCAACCATACTACAAAGACTGAATCATCTCTTTCTTCTTGCTATATAAAACGGTATTATCTTATAGAGAACAAACACAGAGCACATAGCCAGTTGTTGGAAAAAAAATGGTAAAACTGGTAGACCAAGGAGTTAAATGATAACAATATTTAAGTTGGTGTTTTTATGTACTTCTTTGTGGTATTTGTCAGCTTTTTAAGTGTGTAATTTGCTGGAATTTATTTTCTTACCTAAGAGAATATTTATTGTTATACCTGTGTAATCATGATTTGTAGTCTTTTTATTAAGGAAGACTCCCCAAATTGCATAAGCTTCAGTCTTAGAAAACCTGAGTTCCAACTCCCACTAATTTAAACAACATTCAGTTAAATATGAGTTACGTGATAAAGAGCCAAGATAATGCAGGGGTAGATTGCAGCACAGCAAGACTACAGGGCCTAAGACTTTTTTTCCCAGGAACAGAGTTTGGGCCCTTGTGAGAATATTGGAAGTAAGAAAAGTAGGTCTTACTATTTTTGAAGTAACACAAAGATCTGCTTCTCTTATTCCTCTTACTAATTTCAGTATATATTTCAAATTCTTTGCAATGCTGAAAGTGTTCTTATAATGTGTTACAAGTTACAAGAAAAGACAGGATGATTACATAGTAAGTTAATACTTGAGTGATGGGGTATAACCCAAAATGTAGTGTCTTTTGCAAGACAATACTTCCTTAGAAAGTTTGGAATTTTCTTTGCTATTTCAAGAGAGAAATGCCTAAAAATGGGAAACGTAGAAAAGGAGATAAACTTTTAAAACAATGTCATGAATGAAGTAAAAGAGAAAAAAGCAATTAATTTAATTTCAGTTGCAGCTGCCCAAAACCTGATTTATCTGGGTGTTTAATTATTTTAATTCTTGCGAATTGAGAGGTTACATTTTTCTTAATTAAGAAAAAAGCAAGGTGAAGGAGCTTGTCACATTTATATGAACTGTGTAATTGCATGCTAGGGACAAAGACCCCAGAGACATATTCTGATGTCAGTTTATCTTCTGAATGGGAGTACTAGCCATCACCATGATGCAAGCTCTCCTATTTAAGTCTCTTGATCTCTGTCTTTTTAGCAGCCTGCACAATGTAGCTGCTGTCAACTTGCATTATCGTTATTAGGCATTTACAGATTCAGGCTGATCTATTTCTAGATCTCCAAACTACTCACCTATCATTGTCTATTTTTAAAAGTTTCATATTAGTTAGGAACTGACCCATATCCTTATGCCAACAAGATGTAATTCCATGCCTGATCCACTGTACTTCTTATTCTTTAAATCCATAACCACTGCCTGCCTGCACCCTCTTCTCTTATCTGTTTGCTTCAGTTCAGAAAAAAGTTTATATAGAATGTAGAATACCTTCAGTTTAGAAGGTCTGATTTGTGCCTCTTAGTTTCCCATACTTAATAGATAAAAAGAAATGTGGAACAATTGCATTTACCACTTTTGTTCTGTAAGATTTTTCTCTAAATAGGTAATCATGTTTGGGGAAGATATTGTGTAAATTAAGTAACTTTGCAGTCTTTATGCTGATCAATCACAGGATGCTTTAAATAGATTCTGGATTTACTGGAAAGTTGGTTCAAGCCAGAGAAATATTAGAGAATGTTGAAGTTGATATGTCTCAGTGTTTAAGCTATCGATATTTGTGGATAGTGCTACTCATATACATTTTACATCTTTTGATCCCATTTCTTCCTTCAGTTGTTATGAAGGACTCAGTTATCTTTTGTGTACATCAGAATGTAGCAGATTACTCAGGAAAATTCTATACAGATTTGTGTCTGTGTAATTATTCCTATACAATAGTTTTTCACTATTGCAACAGTATATTCCCTTATACAATTTAAAAATATTTATAAAGAGAAGAGTTTATCTATTTTTTTGTAGTATTCCACCTTCTTAGATGCTTCATACATATCTCTAAAGATGGTTTAGTGAGGAAAATCCTCCATAGCCTGCTCCAAGAAACCATTTCACCATACTTTCTTATTTAATGCTTAGAAATTCCCAGAGGCTGACAGAACGGAATATGGGAGTGACTTGCCAGATATCTAGAAGCTTATCATTGATGAAGATAGAATATAAAACCAGCTCTTTGATTAAAAATCTTGTTTAATGTTTACAATACTACATAACAAATGCCAAAAATAAAGAAGTTTCAAGGGTAGGAAGAGACAGGGGAAGAACTCAGGTCAATTTCTCTTGAGACTGAGAAGGTGATTATTGATTATGCCCTTGGTCTGCTTCAAGACAATCCTTTTGCTTTAATCAAAACTTCTCTACCATTCTAAAGATTCCTCAAGTGATTTTACTTTAGAAAATGTCTTTTCTTCCACAATTAGAAGTGAGAATTCATGTGAAAATACTGCTGAGGAAGAAACATAATTTGATTACACAGAGAATTAAATGTCTTATACTCAGGGTCACCATTTAGCCCTGTTTTCTTAAGATATTCCTTTTTTATGCCTGTTGTCCTCATCTCCTGTCTAGCTTAGCCTTTAGCACTCTCAAACATTGTCTGAGTTAGATGGTCACCAAGAATTGTGCCAAATTTGATGCAGAGCAGAGTCTGACAGAAGAATGACAACATCAAAAACGAAAAAGTAGAAGAAAACTGGCTACCTGCTTTTGGATCTGCTATTTTTGAAGAGAAAAACATATGGACAGCCACGGGTGAGATTTCAAAAGTCGATTGTCACTGCTATTACAATTTTACTTAAGGCTAACCTAGCACTCACTTATTTTTAGTACCCATTTTTTACACTGGAATTTATACATGAAACATGGGTGAAAACTGATTTTACGCATGATAAAGGGTGTCTGCATCAACAAGAAGTGGTGGAACATCAGTGGGGTCATTCTGACTCATCATTCGTACTCAAACTCTTGCTTATTTGAAGAACTACAATTAGATAGAACTTACTGTCATGATCTTAAAGCACAAATTTATCATAGGCTTGGCCTTATAAAGAACCAATATTTGCCTAATTTTCAATGTCTAGACCAAAGATTTAAATGCATAATATTACACATTTTTAAAAATATAGTAACTTAATTAAAGTAAATTGTATATGAATCACATACCTGGATGAAAAATTATTTTTCAAAAATAAACTCAACATAGAGACAGATAAATTAAAACTTTTTGGCCTAAATATCAAATAAAGTTATAATTACAAGTAATTTTCGGGGCAAAATAGCTGCAATAAATAGTACATAAAAATATTAGTAAATATTAAATATTAAATATTTTAAAAATTAAATTAAAATGTCCTTATTCTATAGAAAGAAGACACTAATTTTGACAAATCCCCTATATAGAAAAAGGCAAAGGTCATGAAAAATCGAAATAAGTAACAGAAAGACAAAATTACACATAATAATATGTTCAATTTTCTTAGTAACCAAAGAAATCCGTATTAATGCAAGTTTAGCTACTAGTGCTGAGCCCTGGGGCAAGCATGGTGCTGCCCTACATGTGCTGCATTATTGTTAAGCATCTAATGGTTTGGCGATAGGCTTCTAAAGCAGAGTAAACCATTTCCCACGGACTATTCCAGAGAATTAACCTCAGAACAGTGTATAGTATGAGCAAACTTAGAAACAATGTGAATATAAACCAACTAAGTAAAGTGTGTGTCGCATCATTCAGTCATAGCAATATTCTGTATAAAGACCACGTGTGAAACGTGTTAAATATTATTAAGTATATATAAAATTGGAAGCATACTGAAGTTTGAAATTATGCATAGACATAAAAATAGTTATTACATGGGGGCATGGAGTAATCCACTTGATTCCTTTCTTTTTTCTTGTTTTCCAAGCATTCTTAAATGTTGCTATACTACTACGTAATTTTAAAAATATAGGCAATGAGTCAACACTGAGAGTGAGAGGAAGATGCTCTGGAAACCTGAGATGTTATGAAGCGACTCAGATCTCCCTTTGTGAAGAAAGCTGGGGAGAGTTCCAGGGTCTCCAGTAGCAAGTTTTAGGGCCAGGAAGATTCATGGTCAGGGTTTGGGACACAGATTCCCCGGTAAGGATATTTTTGGACCCATTTTTCCTCTTGGGCTTTAATATTCCAAGTAGCAGTCTCTGCAGTTGGCCTCCAGTAGCTAACCACCATTCTCTGAATTTAATGAGCACAGCCCTTCCAGGATCTTGTGCTTATTAAATTATTGACAAGCAGGGCTGGGCGAGCATTTACCTCTCTCCATCATGTGAATTGCTGCTAAATGTTTGCCTGTAGTTTCCCCAATGGTTTAACACAGTTAATTTCTTTAAAAAGACTAATAGAACAAGGATACATCTTAAAACAGCTGGTGCAAAGCTCTGGCATAAAGCTGGTAATATTTCAAGAATGAGAAAACTGAAAAATGCATAAGGGTATATTGTAGGTTTCACCAGTAAAAATTCGAGAATTTAATTTTCATAGTTTTTGATCCATCCATTATGGCATGGTTGTAGTGAAATGTACAGAGGGGCCCTGGTGTGAATTTCCTGTGTACCAGCCACTGGGCTGCAGATTTCATCGGGCTCATTGTTCTTTTCTCTCATACCAAATGAGGAGAAGTCAACACTGCAGAGGTCTTAAAACCATTCTGAAAGTGCCCCTGTGGTCATACACACTACACGCGTTCTTAATGTGCCTCAATTCTCAGCTCTTAGAGACACAGTTGATGTCCTACACATTCTTACAGGTCCTTTCAGAACCTCAAACTCTGGCTTACCCAGTGTGCCTCTCAGGAAATGTTTGTGGAATGAATGAATTGATGTCTATTTTATCCTATTGGAAAACAGCATAGAACAATTATAATACTGTCACTGGTTAAAAAGAACCAGGTTCCTCTGGGGAAATTTCTTTAAGTCGCATTTTTTTTTTACCTGTAGAACGGATAAAGCAGTGGTCTAATATTTTACAAAGTTTTTCAGAAATGTGAATTATATTTATGAACCAATAAACACTGTTATTAATATATTCTTACTACTACTTGCAGGTGAATGCATTTAAAAGTAAAGCCATTATTGTTTCTAATTGGTAGTACACCTAAATTTTTTTGCTCTGTCTAATTTGGAGTGTGTTTAATTTTGGAGGACTTGTTTGCAGGAAGATATATGGAACTGTTATATTCTAGAAAAGGGATAATTCTAGACCAGTGCTTTCTAATAGAAATCCTAGGGGAGCCACAGAGATAATTTTAAACTTTCTAGTAGCCACATTAAAAATGTAAAAAAATAATAGGTGAAACTAATTTTAATCTATATTATCCAAACATATATGAAATGCTATGGTTTTATCATATAATAAATATAAAAAGTTTTAAGGAGGTGTATTGTATATGTTTTTAATTTTTCTGAATTCTCAGTGTAATTTATACTGACAGCACATCTTAATTTGGAGCAGTCATGTCATGTTTCAGGGGACCCATAGCTTCATAAGACTCATGGCTACCATACTGGAGAGTGCAAATCTATATGACGCAGAGAGAAAACATCCAAATAACCCACACATGTTCCTAAATGTGGTAAAACATTGTTTAACTGACATGGACATATATGCATAGTGTAACTTCAAGTTTAAGAGAAAAATTCCTTTTTTGGGATACACTATCTCTAACATTTGAAATAGTTTATCTTTTCATTCTTTCTTAAAAAATTATGCTCCCATTTCACTTGTTAATTAGTTGTATATTTATAATTTCTGTTACAATAAGAAAAGCAAACACGACTTGACCCTGAATATTATTTCTGCCTAGATTTCTTTCTTCCTATGAATTCTTGAATTAGTTCTCAGAACTCAGAGCTCTTTTTATTCAACATAGGCTCATTATTTTCAAATACTCAACCCTAATACATATAAATTGAGCACTCAAATTTTACAGTGTACAAATGTGTCAAGAATGGTATAAATTAGGTCAAACCGATGCAGTTATTCTTCCATCAGCAAAATGTGTATGCTTGATTGGTGACTTTCAAACTGGATTCTAAGTATGAGAACTAGAGCCTAGTATAAAGAGAGCAGCACAGGATGGGGACAGGGCTCCTTTCCTCATGCACCACCCCATTCCTATTCAATCGAGCTGGTTCCATTCTTATCTGTCTTATGTGCATCCTCCTCAATGTAAGGTTGTACTTGAAAGAGAGATACGAATAAACGTTCATGAACAAAAAGACATAAAATTATTTCATCACGAACTCTAAGTTAACAAATAGTAGTCAGCAAGTCAAGAATATCCTTGAATGAACAATGATGATGTAATGAGTTGTAGTACAATCCTGCTCAGGCAGTTCTCTCAGGAAATTAAGTTGAGCTTCAAGAAATAAGATGGCTTTACCTTGGTTTGTTCATGGCTGCATCATAATGTTTTAGAAAAATCAGATACCTTTCCAACTTTATGTATCATATCTGTCTCTCTCTTTTGTGTGCCCTACAGAGCTATGGAGTGGGGCAATTATTCCAGGTATGGCGACTTTATCCTCTTGGGTTTGTTCAGCAACACCCATTTCCCCTGGCTTCTCTTTGCCCTCATTCTCCTGGTCTTTGTGACCTCCATAGCCAGCAACATGGTCATGATTGTTCTCATCCACATGGACTCCCGCCTCCACACCCCCATGTACTTCCTGCTCAGCCAGCTCTCCCTCATGGACATCCTGTACATTTCCACCATTGTGCCCAAAATGCTGGTTGACCAGGTGATGAGCCAGAGAGCCATTTCCTTTGCAGGATGCACTGCCCAACACTTCCTCTACCTGACCTTAGCAGGGGCTGAGTTCTTCCTCCTAGGATTCATGTCCTATGATCGCTACATAGCCATCTGCAACCCTCTGCGCTATCCCGTCCTCATGAGCCGCAAGATCTGCTGGCTGATTGTGGTGGCAGCCTGGCTGGGAGGGTCTATCGATGGCTTCTTGCTCACCCCAGTCACCATGCAGTTCCCCTTCTGTGCTTCTCGGGAAATCAACCATTTCTTCTGCGAGGTCCCTGCCCTTCTGAAGCTCTCCTGCATGGACACATCAGCCTACGAGACAGCCATGTATGTCTGCTGCATCATGATGCTCCTCATCCCTTTCTCTGTCTTCTCAGCCTCTTACACAAAAATTCTGATTACTGTTTATAGGATGAGTGAGGCAGAGGGGAGGCGAAAGGCTGTGGCCACCTGCTCCTCACACATGGTGGTTGTCAGCCTCTTCTATGGAGCTGCCATGTACACATATGTGCTGCCTCATTCTTACCACACCCCTGAGCAGGACAAAGCTGTATCTGCCTTCTACACTATCGTCACTCCAATGCTCAACCCACTCATTTACAGCTTCAGGAACAAGGATGTCACAGGTGTCCTACAGAAGGTTGTGGGCAGATGTGTGCCCTCAGGAAAGGTGACCACTTTCTAAAGAAATTGCATATGCTGCTAGAGGTTTGAAGTGAAAGATACAAGACTTTATCATTGCCTTTGAATTTAAACATTCTCTGTCTGGAAACAAGTCACCCCAGCAACTGTAGGGCATTTATGGGATTTGGAAAGCTGACAGATTTTGAAGATTTTATCATTCTTTGAAAGGTATGATGGTTCTGAACAACGGACAGTTTGGAATGGGATAGGAATAAAGTTGTGGGTTTAGTAGTCACCCATCAGCTTTTGACCAAGTGTGCATTCCACTAAAAATCATGGAGTAGTCTGTTTCTGGCTATGTTCAGTCATGACAGAAGACATGATCATCTTCAGCTACGTCCATGACTTCTGACTTTTCCCCTTTAGACACTCTGTCCATTGACTATTATAAATAATCAACTCATCAAATATCATTTCGATTGTATTTCAAATATAGTGGTCACCATCTTATCCTCACAGGCTATGTTCTAAGACTCCCTGTGGAAACCTGAAACCATAGTTTAGAACCTGATTGTTGTCAGTCACAACACATATTTGCTCATCTTCTACCATAAATATAAATGCCTTTTCCTTTTACCTAGGCACTTATCACACACCTTGGCTCTCAGTTTTGCAGTCTGAGGTGTGGCAGCAAAATTACCACAAATATTTTCTTCTCCTTCTGCACAATTTCAAAGACAGAAGATTCATTCTTACTGTAGATCTTAGCAACCTCAGCATATAACTTTTTTTCTTGCCAGAATCTTCAGTTAAGAACTTATTGGAATGTGCCTCTGATATGTTTGGCTGTGTCCACACCCACATATCATCTTGAATTGTAGCTCCCATAATCCCCATGTGCAGTGGGAGGGGCCTGGCAGGAGGTAATTGAATCATGGGGGTGCATTTTTCCATGCTGTTCTCATGATAGTGAATAAGTCTCGCGAGATCTGACGGTTTTACGAAGGGCAGTTCCCCTACACGTGCCTCTTTCCTCCCACCATGTAAGACGTGCCTTTGCTCCTCCTTTGTCCTCCACCATGGCTGTGAGGCCTCCCTAGCCATCTTGAACTGTGAACCCATTTAACCTCTTTTTCTTTATAAATTACCCAGTCTTGAGCATTTTATTATAGCAGTATGAAAATGGGCTAATACAGTCTCTGTTTTTCAGAGACAGGAGCAGAGGGCTAAAATCTTTAGAAATATAGATTGAACATTTAAAAATTTAATTTAGGTCTTATTAGAATAACTAGCAGGGTTTTACCAAATACAGATTCACCTTAAATGTCAAATGGCACTTTGGAATGGAGTAACAGAATGGGCAGACAGAATTATTTGAAATTAAACAAACACTGAGAATCTAAGCTCCAAACTGGAAATTACTCTCTTAGTTTGTAGCAACCATGTCTATACCTACTGATATAAAAGGATTACTTCTAGAAAAGAGTTAAAGGGCAGGAAGGAAGAGAAGAGAAAAAAGAAAAAGGTGAATAAGAAACATAAAAAGGAAGATTGAGACGCCACAAAATATCTATCTTATATAAATAATTTAGACTCTTTTCTATTCTTACAAGATAACTAAATTCAACATTAGACAAAATATTGTGACATATGAATTAGAAACTAATACCAATCAATACCTTGTTCACAGGTCTGTTGCTTTCCTCAGGAAAGTGGTTTATAATAACAATAGAAGCCCAACCTCATTGTTATAGCAGCACTTCTCAAATACTTTCATGACGTAGCTATCAAAGTAAATTATAGTTATACAGCGCATTAAGGAAAACTATGTGGCTGTTAACAGCAAAATCAACTCCCTTGTGGCTGTAGCCAAATCAGGCACTAAGAGACCAATCCAGGGTTGAAAGGATCAATATTGATTGTAACCCATTTATGGCTCTGTAGGAAGACACATCACTCTGGAGGGAAGAGTCTATTTAATCAATCCAATAGCTATTTAGGGAACTTTTTAATTTATGGATGACAAAATATTCTTTAGGAAGAATTAGTTATTGAATAACATTCTAAAGGCTGAAAAGGTGTAGGGTTTTCTGTCTGTCTGTTTATCTGTAACATAGAGGCATAAGGTATAAGATGTGTCTAATGAATTTGTGAAGACTAGAACTCATGTAAGTAATGTTCCCATTAACTGACTTAATGCATGAAAAGCACTCAAGGATGATTTGTTATTATCATTACTATGAATGATTATTATTACCAGAGTTGTTCTGCTTCCCAAACAAGACCACCTCCTTCTTTCTTTTCCCCATTAGAGAAATAAAATAAACGTGTTAGGAAGTTCAGTATTCCCAATGTTTAAATACCTTAATATACTCTTGTGAAAAATTTTTAGAAAATATACAACTTGTCTTGTCCTCTCACTTTTTTCTTCTTTCTTTTCTTCCCCACCCATTGCATCCTTTCCTTCATTCTTTTCTTCTTTTTTCTCTTCTGTTTCTCATGTCTCCTTTAGTCCTATTGAATTCAATATTCTTCTGTACTATGCATGAGACAAATAATTCTGAAAAACACGTAACCTCTGTAAGTGGCAAATACCACTTATGTGAAAATAGGAGAAGGTAGTAGAAAGTGGTAGAAGGAAAATAAAAATCATGGGAGCCAAACTTACTAAGCCAAAAGTAAAAGTCAAACTTGGGACCTCAGTCATGCAGAACTGCATTCCATATTGTTCCCAAACGGATAGCTACAAAGACAGGGGGTTACATACCTCCCCGTTGGCCCTCCCTCACATTTGCTCACAAGGAAATTCCTTGCAGCCCCAAAGATTTTTACCCTGAAACCATTCTGCTGAATGTCATGCTGACAATGTAAATTAACAGCTTATCTTCACAGGTACTGGAGAGACAGGCCTGGGAGTCATCCCTCCACTCACTGGAAACAAATGCATATTTGACTGCTTCCTCTACTTTGTTTACCTTATCTCACGTAAAAATCCAGATTCACAGGGCATGAGATGAATGCCCAGTTGACGGTTTCTCTACCCTCTCCTTTCTAAAGTGTGAATTCAGTGAGCTGAACGCTGATTAAAGCCTCAAAAGAAAGCTTACTCCATTTATCTACACTTCCCTTTTCTTCTTTCCTTCTCTCCTGCCCACTGTTTCCCTTTTAAATATTGAAGGCTCCCAACCCTCTCTAGAAATAGCACAAATCTCAGATCCTCCTTTGTTATCTGCAAATTTTTGGTGCCACAAAAAAAAAAAGGAGCACTCGAATATAAATTTCCTCAGCAAGGAAATTTACTTCTATAGGAGGGTGTGGCTCACAGATGGAACAATGGCGAGTGCACACCTGGACAAGGGCGGGAAGGGGTCCTTGTTCCTGAGGGAGGTCGTCCCTGCTGCTGTGTCCTTCCCCTCTGGGCTAGGGTTAGACCATACAGTCTAGTCTAATTCTGATTGGCTATTTTAAAGAGAGCAGAGGTGTGAGCCAGAGTGGTGGGGTGGATAGTTTGGCAGGAAGAATGGTCACAGGCAGGTCAGAGCAGGTACCCAGGGGTGACATAGGTCAAAGCAGGTGACAGGAGCAGGTGACCGGGATGAGTCAGGACAGAGCAGGGAACCAGGGAAACAGATGTGAACTACCGATGAGAACTGGTGGAAAAGGTGGTTTACTGAAACTACAAGGAAGTTAAACTTTAAAATGGAGGACCTACTGCCATACTGATTCTTTGAAGAGAAACTTGGAGTTCACCATGTCTGACACTCATTTTGTGTTCCTCTTTCCCAGGTGCATCCTCAACCTTGGCACAATAAACCTCACATGGATTGAGATTTGTCTCCAATGCTTTTTGGTTCACACTTTTAAATATAATTATAAATATTTTTCACCAAACAAAATAAGCCAATGACTTTTGAGAAAGAGGTTTTTTAGTTTGTCATAGCCTCTATTTCTAAAGAAATTCAAAATATAATTTTCAGTTTAGGGCGAGGCTGTCTCTTATCCCCAAATCACTTCTTTTAAAATTACTCTGGAGAGATGCCAAGATTTGATAAGACATTTTCATGATGAAATACAAAGAAACAATTCCAGCCTTTCACTTGGGAAAACAATTCGCCCTCTGGCAAGAAAGGATGAACTTCTTCTAATGTTCATGGTAAACCAAGTAAACTTGGATTAATTGCTAACCCAGGAATTCTTCCTGGGGGATGTGGAAATCTGTTATTAGTGAAAAGACTTCTTTTGACCTAGCCTCACCTTCATACACATGTATTTAAGAAATCTGACATTCCACTGTTGCATTAGAACGACTTGGACCCAGCTTCTCTAAGGTAGGATCTTAGATTTTCATGAAAAACAGATAGAACATTACCCAGATATTAGGATGTTTTCTTTAGGCATTACTCCATAACTATTAGAAGGCCACCGTACTGTGACCTTATCTGCTAATAACAGAGGCAGTGGTCTCTTCATGATTAAGAAGCATAAATACATATATTCACTCTTGGCAAGCAGATAGTTGGAAAAGGACATTAAGCATGAAACATGGGAAGCTGCGTGAAATCGGGTAATAGTCGAGAAGGGCATGAATAGTTTTACTGAAGGAAAATGGCACGTAAGAGCTGACAGTTGGAAGACTGTGCTCAGTATTCACAATGAGAAATCTTCAGACTTTAATTTGGTGGTGGCAAGGGTATATATTATTATTTGATAAGCATATATTGCCCTTTGAATATTTTTAGTTATTAAAATTTTAATTATTATAATTTAAAATAGTTACATTTTATGTTAAATAATAATTTAATTACTGTTACTTGCTGTCTTCACATGTATTTAGGTGTGGCTGAAGGCTCTCTGCACGCTTGGAGGAAAAAAGATGTTTTCTCTTTTATTTTATTCTAACCCCATTTCTCTTTTATTTACCCCATAAGGCATACACATGTGCCTTAAGATAAAAATCTTTAAAATAAATAGATAATATTTAAGAGGTCTCCTAGAAGCCATCTTAGCATGACACATAAAAGCCTATTGAGCTGAGTAACTGGAGCCGAGGGGGAGACGTGGACATGTTGGAAGCTTAGACCGTGGGGGCATCATAACGAGCATGTTGTGTTTAGGGCCACAGGTGTCTGCCCCTCACCTCACACTGCCCCACCCCACCTCATCCCACCTCACCTCACCCCACCCCACCCCACCCCACCTCACCCCACCCCACCTTGCCGCACCACGCCGCACCCCACCTTATCCCATGTTAGACTGGTCTCTCCCCAGCTTCCTTAACCCCAGGTGCCCTGCTAATTGCTGCTTTCCAGCCTTTTCTGACATGATTGACACTGTCTTTGATCATGTCCCCTCTCCTGAAGTCTCCAGTTTCAGAATCAGACCAATTTCCAGCTCCACTATCGCACTGTTTAACTGAAATGACTCCTGTCTTCTCTTGGTTCTTGCCATACACGAGTATTTTCGAAGCAGTTTTCTCTTAAGTTCTCTTCCAATGTTTTGTGCTTTAAGATCATTTCAGTTTCTAGCCATAGGGTGAACCCTCAGGGTAAAGATTTCTGACACAGTATTCCTCTCTTATTATAACGCTTTCATTCCACAGTTTTAGTTACCTGCAATCTGCCAGATTCCTGCTGTCTACCATGTGTTAAAAATAGCAAATGAAAAATCTCAGAAATAAACAACTCATAAATTTTACATTACATACCATTTTGAGCAGTGTGATGAAATCTTGTCCTGCAGAGGACGGGAATCATCCTTCTGTCCAGCTGATTCACGCTGTCTACACTACTGAGTCATTTAGCAGCAGTCTAGGTTATCAAATCAACTGTGGTGGATTCACAGTGCTTGTAATGAAGTCACTCTTTTCTTAATAATGCCCCCAACGACATGGAGCAGTGATGCTGGCCATTTAGGTATGCCTAAGAGAGGCTATAAATTGCTTACTCTGAGTAAACGGGTGAAAATTCTTGACGTAATAAGGAGAGAAAAAGGCTTATATGCTCAGTTTGCTAAGACCTATGGTAAGAAAAACTTTATCTTTGAAATCATGAAGAAAGAAACAAATTGTGCAAGCTTTGCAGTCACATCTCAAACTGCAAAGTTATAACCACAGTATATTGTTTTAAGTATTCGATTTTATTATTAGTTATTATTGTTAATCTCTTGCTGTGCCTAATTGATAAGTTAAACTTTATCACAGGTATCTAAGTATGGGATAAAATACGGTATATATAGGGCTCAGGACTGTCTGCAGTTTCAGACACCCACTGGGGGTCTTGGAAAGTGTCTCCCACAGGTAAGGGGGAACTGCATCCTTATCCACTACTCAGACTGATGCATAACATCTTCTGGTTTGCTCTGACCTGATGTATGTAAAACTCCTAAAGTACCTGGCACATGTAAAGCCCTACATGTTCTTTCTGGATTGGGGAATGCTACATCTATAGATGTAGCTGTTTCTCCTCCTACATCTCTTAGTGCCTTTAGCAACATTAGCTATCTTCTTTTTACAAACTTTAATCAAAGCAGAAATAGTCCAATATGCTATCCTTGGCCCCCTTTCTGTCATTCAGGAAAAAACAATCAATGACTCTTAGAGCTCTGTGGCAATTTTTATTAGTAATATGTTGGTGATATGCCAGTCTTTCACTGAAAGAACACTGAGGTCCGGAGAAGTACCTCCATGCCTGTCATCCCCAGAGCAATTTGACAGCTGAACAAAACACAGCTGCATTAGCTGTATGTTATTTCTGTGGCTAAACACCTTTCAAAAGTCCTCAACATAATTTTTCATTTTTAGAAACCCCCACTTTAGACTTCAAATGACCTGCTTTTATGAGGATTTTTAATATATGATACATTTATCAAACTTAACTATATACTCCTAAAGGAGATGGTCAGTTGCTGTTAATCTTTGCAGCTCACACGACAGCAGGTGCTGTGTCTTGAACACAGAATGTTTTACACTTGAGGCATTCTATCTCTAAGAACAGAATGGAAACCCTTCCCTTTAAAGGTTTATAGGTACATGGAGTCAAGTGGAGAAAATCAGTTCTGGTTAGCAGTTTTATTGTGGCAGAAAAGACACTGATAGTTACTTCTCATGGCTGTAGTCATGCTAAAGTCCTGGAACGGGGTGTCAGAATGAATCGCTCCAAGCTCTTCTCCCTGGTAGGGTATCATCTGACCTCTCTTGGAGCTCTCTTCATACAATTTTCAGTGAGAGTCACTGATTGTGTTTTGATTTCTACCCAGAACTACTCCAGGTCTGCTGTCCTGAAACACAGACACAAGCAAATCACAGCTTTGACCACCTGGCACCCTGCAGAGAGATTCTGCAACCAGAAGGTTTCCCTCTCCCTCTTCTCTCCGTGTGGCAGGCCGCAGGCAGAATAAATGCCTCTGCGAGCTCACTCATCCCTTACCCCATCAGCCCCAAGTGTGAAGGTAAAAGCCATGCAGCACTCCTGGGCACAGTGTCCTCCACCCCCTGGCTTCATCTTCCCACCCTCCCATTCCCACCAGATCATTCTGTGGCAACACTGGGTATGTTATAACTGGTCCTGGGGTCAGGAGCTTCTGGCTTATGTTCTAACCTGCACTGGGGGCAAAGCATTCCCTGCCTTGAACAGCAGAAAGGCCTGAAGCTTCAAATCATGCAAATAAATGTTTGCTCTTTCTCTTCCTCTTTCTTATTTTCTTTCTCTCTCTTCCCCTCCTTTCTTTCAAAAGCCTTTTTTGTTTTTGTTTGTTTGAAAAGACTAGTTGATGAGGGAAATAGAAAGAAACTAAAGGGTCTTGAACAGTGGAGAATGATGATAGCGGAGGAAAGGCTACCTGAGGGGGAGTGGAATCCAGCATCTTGTATATGTGAATAAGCCAAACCACACAGTGTGTTAAACAATAGTGTGAACCCTAATGTTAAAATTAGGTTCTGGGAACTGATGTAAACAGAAGTAACTGATCACATATTATTTTGTTCATAATGCAGATATTTTCACGGCCCACATGCAATGACCAATAAATATCCTATGGAACAGTATTAGTCATGCATTTGGACATGTGTTGCATTTGGTTCTAAATATTGGCTTCATTGAAATGAGTGAACTGCTCCTTTGTGTTAAGCAGTGTAGTGTTCTGCTCTTTAGCAAGGTCAGCTCCCTACACATATCCCCACACATTCACAGATGCACACCCCACACAAACACACACCATGCTCACACTCTCACATATGAACACACTCCACACACATGTACATACAACACACTCACAAGCAACCACTATCTAATTCTGTTTTTGTTTTTAACTCAGTCTTGGTTGTATAAAATTAAGGAAGGTAGCTAAAATCATATTTTTCTCCTGTTTCAGCTTTTTTACTTTCTTCTTCTAGGATCTATACTGACATAAGATCTAGGAGTTGGAAATGTCTTCATTCCTTCATCATAGACATTTGAGGCAATAGAGTGTTTTGCCCCCTCTTTGAAAACCTTGTGTGAAGTGCAGTCTGGTTATTTACATGGAACACAACGCTCTGGCTCATGTTGTGATTCAAAAGTAATTAGTTATTTTCTTAGGTCATTTTCATTTGTCTCATTCTTGCCTATTTCAGTTTTTCAAAGTGTATTTTTAAAAGGATGATTGTAAGCTAATTTAGCACTATAGTAATTAATATATAATATCTATAATGCATTTAAGGGAAATAATAGATGTTGGTCAAGGTAAACTTATTGTCTGCCAAATTAATATTTTTAATTTCCAGCGAGTTATTGCAAAAGTTGTTGTGCATTGAATTTTATATTTAAGTATTGTCTCTTGACCCATGATTCAAAGCTGTAGCTATCACAGGAAAATCTTTCACCTATCAGAGAAGGCAAAAGTAGCTGACTTTTATCAAGCTTATTGGGAGTTAATATTTGATGCTCATGGGTTGTTTTTTCTCCTTCTCAACCAAGGTATGATAAATTTAAGTTTCAGCACAGACCAACACAAAAATTGATTTTTATTTTCTCCCTTTAGGAGTTTACTCATCTTTTAGGCCTATTGCTCATATCCCCATCTTCTCCACCTTTGATGAGCACTAAGAAGGAACACTGTCTCTATTGTTCCTATTGTTTTTGCTTCAGCGTAAGGGGAGTTTATTCCTTCTTGACGCTTTGGAGACTGTAAATCTGACTAATCTGGAAACTAAAGATTCAGATGTGTTTGTAGTATTAGTGGCCAAAACATTTTACATAAATGGGTTTCTTCAGTAATCCTGTCACTATAATGGGAAGAAATACACCAAAATCCATAACAAAAAGGAACGATTCATCCCTCAGTATCCCTGAAAATATCAAGGGGACATGCATTCATGTTACTCAAGAATAAAAACATGAGAATTCATTCCATTTAGTTCAAAGAACGTTTGATACTGCTGTGTCTTCCTCCCTCTAAGTTCAGAAATGTCTTTACCATCTGTAGTTATTTTTACTTATAAACATGAAGGATCAGTAAAATGGAAGAGAAATAAATTTAAGGAGGAAAAAATCCAACTAGCAGTGGATTCCTAGGATAATGTAACATTAGGACAGGTATAGAATGCCACTCTTAAATTTATCATACCACTTTCACATTTTGGCTAAACAGTATTTTAAGAGAAGAATAGGTCATCATTGAATGACATGATGCAGTACCGAGTCATAAAATTTTAGCAGAATTCATTGTGTCAACCAGAAAAGCCACCATGATAACGAAACTAAAGCCTTGCTGTGAAGCAGAGTTTGTGGTGCTCCTCCTTCAAGATTTATGATCGCCAAATTATTCCATGAGAACAAATAGACACAAGTACTCAAAGCAACCCATGCCTAAAATATGAACTCCTTTTGCAGCACAAAAGTCTAACCACATGACACCGTGGCTCCTGACCCTCAAGTGAGGTCGTCTGTACTGCTTTGATGTTACAGACTTTCACAAAGCTGTTTAGTGACAACAAAAGCCAAAAACGTCAGTTATCTGATATTTTCTATCAATTTCTTAAGTCATAATTGTATTATCTTAATATGATCATCTTAATGGAGATGCAGAGAGCAATTTAAATTCAATTAAAGCATGTATTGCCAGGCAAAAATGGGAAATAAAGGACAGTAACCACCCTCAGGAAACTTTCAATCTAAAGTGGTAAGATTATAAAATGTATTCAGAAAATAGTTCAGAATAAAAATAAAGCAGATTCTAAAAGAGGAACTGCATGAATTATTTCATTTACATCTCACATCCAGCCTGTATAGACCTATGATGACCTTTCACAGATGATGAAATTGAGTTAGTTGAGAGATTAATTTTCTGTCCAATGTCATACAGATCACTGATACTGAAACTGGGGTTTCAAATGATCCTGAAGTAGACGTTCTTTTCTTTATCTCATGGTGCTTCTAACGTACTATTCCTGGTGGGCTCTTTCTAAATATCAGGTCATTAAATAAGCTACCAGATTTCTGCCTTTACAGGCCAAGGAACTGTCATGGAACATGGGCATGGAAGCTCTTCTCCAGAACCACACTAACTTCGTCCTCATAGGCCTCATCACCCACCCTGCCTTCCCGGGGCTTGTCTTTGCAATAGTCTTCTCCATCTTTGTGGTGGCTATAACAGCCAATGTGGTCATGATTCTGCTCATCCATGTGGACTCTCGCCTCCACACGCCCATGTACTTCTTGCTCAGCCAGCTGTCCATCATGGATACCATCTACGTCTGTGTTACCATCCCCAAGATGCTCCAGGACCTCCTGTCCAAGGACAAGACCATTTCCTTCCTGGGCTGTGCATTCCAGATCTTCCTCTACCTGACTCTGATGGGAGGGGAGTTCTTCCTGCTGGGTCTCATGGCCTATGACCGGTACGTGGCTGTGTGCAACCCCTTACGGTACCCTCTCCTCATGAACCGCAGGATTTGCTTGTTCATGGTAGTCGGCTCCTGGGTGGGTGGTTCCTTGGATGGGTTCTTGCTGACTCCTGTCACTATGAATTTCCCCTACTGTGGATCCCGAGAGATCAATCACTTTTTCTGTGAGATTCCAGCTGTGCTGAAGCTGTCCTGCATAGACACGTCGCTCTATGAGACCCTGATGTACGCCTGCTGCGTGCTGATGCTGCTCATCCCTCTGTCCATCATCTCTGTCTCCTACACCCACATCCTCCTCACTGTCCACCGCATGAGCTCTGCTGAGGGCCGGCGCAAAGGCTTTGCTACGTGTTCCTCTCACATGATGGTGGTGAGCATCTTCTACGGGGCAGCCTTCTACACCAACGTGCTGCCCCACTCCTACCACACTCCAGCGACGGACAAAGTTGTGTCCGCCTTCTACACCGTCCTCACCCCCATGCTCAACCCACTCATCTACAGCTTGAGGAATAAAGATGTGGCCGCCGCGCTGAAGAGAGTACTAGGGAGATGGGGCCCCTCCCAGAGAATCCAAGTGGCGAGTACGATCAGGAAGAACTAGTGGGGGGCTGAGTACAAGCATGTGGCCACACACAGCTATTCCAGAAAATATGGTATTGGTTCTGAAGACTTTTCAGTGTCATTTTTAGCAATTCAAATATATAAACAGGCAATATCCTTGTGCAAGGATTATCTAGGAACAATAGCAAGGTTGGCGAGAATCTCTGCATTAGCCAATTTGTTCTACTGGATTCACCAAGAAACATTTTCAGAGGGCATTCTCAGTCAAGTAGCCCTATAAACTGTTCATGGCAAGCCAAGCAGCCCTTTGAAGTGCCCTGAACTTCAAAGTGTTATGTGTTACATGTGGTCATCCATCCTTCGTGTCTGTATTGCTGGCCAACTTTTGGGTGGAAATTGCAAGGAGCATTTGCCACCTCCTTGATGATTTAATTTAAAACATTCAATATGAGTAAAATATTTTCCAGTGCTAATTTTATTTAGAAAACTTTTATGAAGGTGATACTATCGTATTTTTGGTTCTGTATTCTTAATTACATTTTATCAATGTTTTTATTTTATCTCTTACCTCTGAAATTATATTAAATACTTGCCATGCCTTTATTCACATGGAGTCCAATATATTCCTGGAAATTAATAAATATTGATTGATTGATTGATTGAAAATTGACTATGCCATTAAGATTATTACATGGCCTTACCCACAAAACTGCCATTTACACTTGAATAAAGTAGTAATAAACATAGAATGAATAAACCAAGACGTGTCTTTAGCTAACTTAGTTCCCTTGGAATAAGTTGATCAGTTTTCTTATTCTCGACACCTCCACTGATATGCTAAAGAAAAGTATTTCTTTTGTAATTAGTTGGAGTTAAGTGTGGTGCTTTGATAGATGTGCAACTTTGGTGGAATTCTAACTAAGCAAAGGCAACACTGACTTTTCCACCATCCGTTTATTTAACTTTAGCTTCTCTTGTGTGTAAGGTCCTGATATATGAGAAATAAAAAATAAATATTGATGGACCTGGTGTTTATTTTCTTTATTGATACAAGGTTAAAAAGTATCGGACAAAGTTTTGAGTGGTTACAAGTAAATACTAAGAAAAGGTAATTCAGCCTTATGTTATTCTAGTGTCAACACAGAGATAGAAGGAAAAATGTTCCTCCATTGTTGCTGATGAAGATAAAGAATATTCCCTTCGATATACGAATCCCTCGGTTGTTTTTGATTCAGAAGTTTCCTAATAATTTGAACTTTATCCTGAAATCAAACAAACAAACACATAGAAAAGAGATGGAAGAATGTCCTGGAGGGATTAATTCCTTTAAGTGCAAAAACAGACCAGGATTCATTTTTGAAATATCCTCAAAGTTATTTCAATTCAGCTCCATTCACTTTTAATTCCTGTGTATCTCTGCACTGATGCCTTCCCCCTTCTCCATTCTCCTGCCGTAGTGAGCACCTGTCCTGATCTTTCTTCCCTCTACAAATCTCCTTCAATTCATGTTGCATTTTTGCTCTATCCTGGGACATTGGTGTTTTCTTTCCCGTTTCCTCAGTTGCTATATATTAAAATATAATAGGACTTTTGTTCTCATATTTCCAAGATTAATTCTTTGCACATTTAACAAGGATCTTTAACACTAACATTGACAGATATTTCAGCAGTGTACCTGAAAAGCAGTAAGTAAATGAAGTGCATTTTGACAAGTTTCCAGGGATGTCATGGACATTAGTGATCGGGGCATTGAAGGAGGTGACTTATTCAATGTTAAGAGTCTGTTCAACAAAGTCAGCAGTGGTTCCTTGAATATGTTTTTTTCATGGTGGTTTATCATTCTTTCCACTATTGATGTGTGCACTTTTCTGTTGTAGGCTCTACTTTAATACAATTTTTAAACATTTTTAAACCTCATTTTACATGTGGCAGGTGCCCCTCCCTTCACACATAAAATTAGTTCCACCGTGAAAGGGAGTGACCAGGGATTTCCCCAGTCATCTGACCAAATTCTTGTATAAGGTAATTTGTGGTCATCAGATTTGCTTCTTTATTAAAACAATATATTAATTTAGTAATAAAATATATATTATTTAATAACTTAAAAGTTAATTTTAATATTATCTGTTGTATACCTGAAACAATGCACTAATCCAGGTAATGAGGAACAAATAAAGAGAAGACTGTCCCTAATTTTGAGGACATATTTAACTACATTATCTAATTTTGATTCTGATCTTCACAAAATCTCATAAAGTATTTAGAGAAAGAATTCACCCCATAGGATATAAACAAGCTGATGTTCACAGCAAAGTTTTGCCCCATTCAAGCAAGAGGCAGATGGGGCTTCAGAACCATATCTTCTAACCTCTGGGCTGGTGTTTTGTGCTAAGCCATGATATTAACTGATAAACAATTTACAAAGGAGAGAGGCAGCTGGGCACAGTGACTCATGCCTGTAATCCCAGCACTTTGGGAGACCAAGACATGTGGATCACCAGCAGTTCCAGACCAGCCCAGCCAACATGGTGAAATCCTATCTCTACTACAAATACAAGAAATTAACTGGGCATAGTGGTGCACGCCTATAATCCCAGCTACTTGGTAGGCTGGGGCAGGTGAATTGTTTGAACCCAGAGTGGAGGTTGCAGTGAACCACCATTACCCTACTGCACTCCAGCCTTGGCAACAGGGCAAGACTGTCTCAAAACAAAATGGGGCACAATGGGCACCTGCCAGCTTGTTAACCCTAATAATGACCTGGGGACAAGGTCCCTCTTCAGAGCAATGTGCTGATAAAACCCACGTTCATTTGCTGTTGGATGCCAGTTAGGCTGGTCTAGCAGGGACCGGATGACCAAAGCTGAGGGGGAATCAGATTCCCTGTGGGGTCTGTCTTCAGGTGAGGAATATGGATATAAAATATACTGAACCCTTGCTTCTACATATTTGTTTTATTTACACAATAAATAAGCATTTATATTTATGCAATATAAAATTGTAATAGAAGAAAGCATAAAGTCTAGCAAGGACCCTAAATACGTATTTGTCTTTTCTTTATGCAAGAAACGTTGAAATTATTCTTAAGTGAAGTCCGCCACTCCCTCCTTATGTACATGACAGTGATCTTAAATCTCAAATCCTCTGAAGGGAGTAGTGCATACAGTGCTCCCTGTTAACAGTGGTGATGCTGGGCAGGGCTGGGAACATGCCTATTAAATGGGCATGATAATGTCTGCTGGGAGGTAAGTCATGCCCTCAGCAATCTCACAACAGTGAGTTTTGTGAGTATGGCATTTGCAAGAACTTTCTCGGGGTACATTTGGTGGGCGTTTTTTCATGGACCTCATTATAAATCCAGACACCTGCAGGCAGGCGTATAATGACTGAGAATTGCCCAGGAGTTAGGGAGATTTTTTAGTTTCTGGAAAATTGTTAACTTCATTTTGTCACTTTATTACTTTGTTGACAACTTTTGATCAGAAATTCAAATTTGTCTTGAGCATGTTTATGGCCTTTTACCCTGTATTCATTTAACTTCTCTTTGGCTGCGTGTAAACCTAAGCGATGCTCAAAACGATATTGTGTCCTTGGGGAGCAGTTGAGACTAGTGGCAGAGAGCAGGAAAAACAAAAGTTGAGTCCTTGAGCCTGGATCCAGCTCTCCCACTGGACTTCTCTGAGCCTCAGACTTGCCAGCTGTGAGATGGTGATAATTACAGTGGTCGGCCCCATGGAGCGCTGTGAAGGGCAAGTCAAAACACTGGCACATGTGCCATGATGCCTGGGACCCAGTAAGCACCACGCAAGTGCTGGCCAATTTATCATTGCAACATGTCTCAATTTAGTTTAAAAACTAAGAAAGTTATTTATTGGCATAGAAGTTCCCTATGGCTGTGGTACCAAATTACCACAAAGTTGATAATATCACAGTCTGGAGATCGGAAGTTGAAAATGGTTCTCACTGGGTTGAACTCATGATGTTGGGGAGGCTGCCTTCTTTTCTAGAGGCTTTAGGAGAGAATCCATTTCTTAGCCCTCTCCAGTTTCTAGAGGACACCTACATTCCTTGGCTTGGGGTCTCCTCTATTGTCAAACCCAGAGACTGACTGAATTCCTCCGACCTGTTTCCAAGTCACGTCTCTGACTCTCCTGCCTCCTCTTTCCTTTGTAAGACCGTGGCATTTACGGTGAGTCCAGCAGCATAACTCAGAACAATCACTTCATCTCAGAATTCTTAATCATAACTGCAAAGTCTTTTTTGCCATGTAACAGAGCATATTCACCGGTTCCAGAGACATCAGACAAGGACCTTTGCTGGAGGTGGAAGATTACTCTGCCCACACTTGGTTTCATTTAACACTAAACTAAGTCTATTACACTGTCATTCAATTTAACAAAGTAGCAAGTTAATAACAAGCCCTATGGCATTATTTAAGACAATTTTTCTGATAATAGAAGGCAGATGGAAATCTGCAACTGCAACAAATCATAGACAATAATTTTCTGTCTTTTTATCTGTTTAACATAAAGTGAATTCAAACTCTCTTATGAACATCTACAATACAATACAATCTCTGGATATATAATAACATTTGAATCTAAAGTTATCTTTAACCTATTAATTGGTACCTACTTGCATGAAGAGCTGTCATAGCAAGGACAGAATCAGAGGGCAGAGGAAGTGGCGAGTCACTCCTCTTTTTGTGAATTATGCTGACATCTTAGTTACTCTATAACTAGGTGTATTTATTTTAAACCACAGAGAGTAATTGTCTCAAATTTGTACTATATATAAACCTGAATGATTTAGAAGTATAAGTTATATTGCTGTTTGATCTTAAAAACTTGTGATTTATTTGTTTCCTAGAATTAAATTTCTTTTTATAAAATGTGGATGGATCCCATTTTATGTTCATTTTATTTTGCAGTGAAGATTATCATAAGTACCTGGCATTAAAATATTATTTCTCTTTAACACATTTTATAAAATCAGGAGATGTTTTGAAGGAATTTTACTAGAGGCTTATCATATTAAAAAAAAACATAGAAGTAATGTGCATTTCTTGCTGGTTGAATGTGTTTAAAAATGATTTATTTAACAAAGATTTACAACATCCCAGTCATTTCTTTAGATGGTGAGAGTACACAGTTAACGAAATAGGCAAAAATCCTTATTTCCATGAAGCTTACTTTCTAGTGTGAAGAGGTAAACACAAAGTATAGTGTGTCAGATGGTGTTAAGAAAAGGCAAGCCATAGGTGCAGAATAGACCCCTCTGAGAAGGTGGCTTTTGAGCAACGCCCTGTAGGACAGGAGGGGATGACCTTGCGCAGAGGTCCGGAGGAGCCCCAGGCCAGGGGAGCAGCAGAGCCAAAGGCCTGGGCTCAGGGATCTTGCCAAGTGGGGACAGAGGACCAGCGAGGAAGCCACGGTAGCTGGATCACAGGCACAAACAGACTGGAGTAAGCAGGAGATCACTTGAGAGGACAAAATGCTCAGAACGCAATGGGCCTTAAAGTGTGATCGAAAGCACAACTGTAGGGTTTGAGCGGAAGTGACCTGGTGTGATGCAGGGTCCCAGCGTGACTGCAGTGGCTGTGCTGAGACTAGACTGGGGGATTCACGGGAGAGAGCAGGGAGAGTGTGGGAAAGTTTGTGGAACAAGCCAGGTGAATGTGTAACGATGGATTAAGCCAGGCGACTACTGGCATGGACATGATGAGAAATACTACACGTTTAATTGCTAGTTTGTTAATAAATAAATGTTTTATTTACTCATTTTATTTTATGAGTCAGGGTCTTGCTCTGTCACCCAGGCTGGAGTGCAGTAGCACAATCATTGCTCACTGTAACCTCAGACTCCAGGCGCAAGTGACAGACATGCACCACCACACCTGGCTAATTTATTTATATTTTTATAAAGACGCGTTCTGCTACGTCGCCCAGGCTCACTTCAAACTCCTGGCTTCAAGTGATCCTTCCACCTCGGCCTCCCTAAGTGCTGGGATTATAGGCATGAACGACCACACCTGGCCTGCTTTTACTGTTTTACACTTTTTGGATAAAAATGTTTGAATTTGTTTAAATGACAAAGAGATGTACTCTATTCTTAGTGTGGGTTAACTTTATTAGGAAGTTTTGGGAGTCTCAAATACAGTGTTTCCTTTATGTTTTTGAACTTTAGCAGAACATATTTTTAGACAGTATTTGTGTTCCGTTATCCTTGAGAAATGGAATAGAATTTAAAGGATCAGGAGTGGATCAGGAGGCTGAGACTCACTGACATAGAGTTCTGACCACAGAGTATTTCTGGGAGGCCTGACAAAGGAGGCCACAGCCTTGAGCTACTTTCACAGTAATCTGAACATATCAATCAGAGGGAAATTGGGAGTCAGCCAATTTAGTTTTGATGTTAATATATAACATATTTGTATTAGACTCTATTAATTAGTTTGTACTGATTCTATTGGTCACATTTTAATGTCATTACAATTCTGATACCTTTGGGAAACCAGGTATGACTTCAGCATGGTAAAGGATAACCAGCTAAGTTTGAATTTCAGATAAACAATGAACCCTTTTTTTTGGTATAAGTATATTACAAACTTATACTAAAACATATTTTTTGACTATCTGAAAGTCAAATATAGCTGAGGATCCTATATTTTTATTTGCTAAATCTGGCAACACTGGATAGTGGGGCCAAGGTGTCTAGCAACATGTGAGTGAGGGAAAACAAATTAGTTTTTTAAAACCCTGCAGCATGTATCTGGGCTTGACTGGGCTTTCATTTTTACAGACACAAATGTTTGAGACTCAAGCCACTGAGGCCTGCCATTCGGGGGACGGGGGTGGCAGGAAGAGGGTGCTACTTTACTACATGTATGGTTCTTTTCCTTTTTGTTTTTTAACATTTAAATCTTTCTGCCACCTGATATAAGTTAAAGAAAAGATCCCTTCTTAAACTGTGGCCCGTTGCCATCACATTCTTATATATCTGGTCCGTAGCTTTCTACACCTGAGTTGAGCACTGGTCTCAGTTCAGGTAAACGTTGGCAGATAGGTAGCTTGGCTAACCTTGCTCCCATATGTCTCCTGCTGACATAGCTTTAACCTGCCAACATTCTACTTTTAACTTCCCTGCCTGTCTCCCAAATGTACAGCAGCAATGGGGAGCCATGCAGGGAATCAGTTTAGTGTCATCAACTGCTTTTTAAAAATTTAATTCTGGAAGCTATTTGCAAATGACTTAGAAGGTTAAAAACTACCTGAAGAAAGATCTACAAAAAGGTTTGCAAAACAGTGCAAGGAACAGTGAGGAGGCCCAACTTTAGACATAAGCAGTGGAATAATAGGCATGGAAGACTTGGAAGAGCGGGGGGCTGAAAGGGGGCTGAGGGGTGAGAAATCAGTATGTGCACAGTCTACACTATTTGAATTACGGTTACAGTAAAAGTCAGGACTCCACTGCCGTGCAACACATCCAGGTAATGACACTGCACACGTAGTCCTTAAACTTATGTGGTTAATTTTTAAAATAAAGAAAAAGAAATAATAGAATAACAGAGACATAGGGAACATTTTACTCATGAAGCTGCAAAAGTTATCCTAACCCTTCATTTCCTCAGTTATTTGCTTCACTTGCCTTTATCCATTTAGTCAATCAATGAATCCATCATCCCTTCTTTTCCAACTAGTATTTACTTTACCCTACTATGGGTTAGATAACTTTCTGGATACAAGAAAAGCAGCATGGACAGAACATACATGGTTAAAACCCCATTCTTGGTTATAGCATACAGCAATTTTATCATGCAGTTACCATAACCTACAACAGCATGAACACAGACACAATAAAGAGCTGTTCTCTGACAAAGAGAAATACAGCCGCAGTGTCTGCTTTGTGGTGTGCATGTCAGTCTACTTGTTCTTCCCCAGCCTCTACTCTGGAAAACTTCCTCCTGACCAACACCCTCCAAAGGGCCATCTCCACTGCAGACTCTCCCCATCTTGAATGTGTTCTCCTGCTTCCCGCCTGGTGCTGTGTCTCCCTCTCCCCGGAACTGTCACAGGCAATATCAATGCAGAACACCACGTCATCCTCTGACTTCATCCTCCTGGGGCTTCTGGTAAACAGTGAGGCTGTGGGGGTTGTGTTCACAGTGATCTTGGCTGTTTTTGTAGTGGCTGTCACTGCAAATTTGGTCATGACATTCTTGATCCAGGTGGACTCTCGCCTCCACACCCCCATGTACTTTCTGCTCAGTCAGCTGTCCATCATGGACACCCTTTTCATCTGTACCACTGTCCCGAAGCTCCTGGCAGACATGGCTTCTAAAGAGAAAACCATTTCCTTTGTGGCCTGTGGCATCCAGATCTTCCTCTACTTGACCATGATTGGTTCTGAGTTCTTCCTACTGGGCCTCATGGCTTATGACCGCTACGTGGCTGTCTGCAACCCTTTGAGATACCCAGTCCTGATGGACCGCAAGATGTGTGTGTTGCTGGCTGCTGGCGCCTGGTTTGGCGGCTCCCTGGATGGCTTTCTGCTCACTCCCATCACCATGAATGTCCCTTACTGTGGCTCCCGTAGCATCAACCACTTCTTCTGTGAGATCCCCGCAGTTCTCAAACTGGCCTGTGCTGACACGTTGTTGTATGAGACTCTGATGTACACCTGCTGTGTCCTCATGCTGCTCATCCCCATCTCTATCATCTCCACCTCCTACTCCCTCATCTTGTTCACCGTCCACCGCATGCGCTCAGCTGAAGGTCGCAGAAAGGCCTTCGCCACTTGTTCCTCGCACTTGACTGTGGTGAGCATTTTCTACGGAGCTGCCTTCTACACATACGTGCTGCCGCAGTCGTTCCACACCCCTGAGCAGGACAAAGTGGTGTCAGCCTTCTACACCATTGTCACACCTGTGCTCAATCCCCTCATCTACAGCCTCAGAAACAAGGATGTCATAGGGGCATTCAAAAAGGTATTTGCATGTTGCTCATCAGCTCAGAAAGTAGCAACAGGTGATGCTTAGAGATTCATTGCCAAGAGGATAGGGCTTCCTAAGAACTGCCTCCATTTGCCCTGTTTCACTAGAGATTATTTGGTCAGCTCTCAACGTATACTTACTATTGGCAATTAAGATGATTCACCCTATCTGGATTCTTGCTCCTAAGGGGAGCAAAGGAAAGACATTTTACTGTTATGTAGAGACCTTTCAGTGAAGTATAAACTCATTTATTATTAAGTTTAATTTATCTGTGCTTGTTTATTTTCTCTAGGGAAGAAAAACTCCAAATTTAGAGTTCACAGCAACCTTTCACTCTGAACTAGACCTCCTTCATATTTGTTCATGTTTAAACAATACAAAATGAGAAAAAAAATCTACAAAAGCTATCAAATATTTAGTCAAAAATTCTGTGATTAGTTTTGTAGGAATAGAGTAAAAGAATGCCAATGCACAAGTGGCAAAGAAGATAAAGCACACACTTTAGTCATGTTTTTTATTATAGTATTAACCCCATGTAACTGTAAGATTGTTGGGAGAAGCAGTAAAGGAGAAAGGACCTACACAGTGCCTACATAAATTGGTTGTGAGTAACATACAAACTGGGAACAACAAACCGCAGCAAACTGCAGCAGGCCTCTGGGGAGGTAAACTTCCCCATGCCTGATGTTCTGGTGCAGGGTGACCTCAGCTCTGTCACCATAAACATTGTGCTCAAGGACATAAAACCCCTTCATACCACTATGATGTGGCCAGGCTTGCAGACTCCTTGTAAGGCCTGCATTCCATCAGTAGTGCATAGATAATAAGCTAAAGATAAACACATGTTCTTGTTTTGTGAAACTCCCAAACTGCCACTGTTATCAATCTTTAGAATGACTCACCAGTTCCAGCTCACTGATTCAGTTCTGGCTCAGTGATTCGCCCCACCATCACATCACCCTCTCCCCACCATTACTCCACCCCTACCCTGTAGATCAAAGTGATTGTAACCAATAAATACAGTGGGAGATCAGTGCTCGGGGCCTTCACTGCCTCCAGTAAAAACTGATGGTCACATGGTCCCTTTCACTCTTAATCTGTCTTTTTCTCATTCCTTTGTCACCACCAAACTCAGGGTACCCACGGGTGGGATGTGGGGCTGGTTCCCTACAGAGCTAATATTATCTTTGAATCTCTTACACTCTTGAGTACAGTTGTCAAATACTAGACCATAATAAATGGTGAGTGAATTGAACAGAACTGAGTATAAATGGGTGGAGTTTCAAGCATTACAAAACTACTCACAGGGAATACATTCTAAATACTTAGCATCAAAGAACATTCCTGTGCCACTCTCAGGACACTAAGTTTGTAAATGGGACACTAGATTCATTAACATCTATGGCCAGAAACTTCTATTTTCCAAGTTCTGTGAGATTCAACAACAACACTTAAGGCACTTTGAATTTGGTTGAGTGGGGTGGGAAGTCCTTGAAGAGTTTTCCTTGTGGGTGTTACATGATAACATGCATTCCTATACACCAATAACAAGCATTCCTATACACCAATAAGAGACAGAGAGCCAAATCATATGTGAACTCCCAATCACAATTGCCACAAAGAGAATAAAATACTTGAGTATAACTAACAGAGGATGTAAAGGACCTCTTCAAGGAGAACTATGAACCACTGCTAAAGGAAATGAGAGAGAACACAAACAGATGGAAAAACATTCCATGCTCATGGTTAGGAAGAATCAATATCATGAAAATGGACATACTGCCTAAAGTAATTTATAGAGTCAATGCTATCCCCATCAAGCTACCATTGACCTTCACAGACCTGGAAAAAAACCACCTTAAACTTCATATGGAACCAAAAAAGAGCCCGCATAGCCAAGACAATCCTAAGCAAAAAGAACAAAGCTGGAAGTATCACACTATATGACTTCAAACTAAACTACAAGGACACAGTAATCAAAACTGCATGGTACTGGTACCAAAAGAGAGATATCAACCAATGGAACAGAACAGAGCCCTCGGAGGCAATGCCACACATCTACAACCACGTGATGTTTGAAAACCTTACAAAAACAAGCAATGGGGAAAGGATTTGCTGTTTAATAAATGGTTGGGAAAACTGGCTAGCCATGTACAGAAAGCTGAAACTGGACCCCTTCCTTACACCTTATACAAAAATTAATTCCAGATGGATTAAAGATTTAAATATGAGGCCTAACACCATAAAAAACTCTAGAAGAAAGCCTAGGCAATACCATTCAGGACATAGGCATAGGTGAGGACTTCATAACTAAAATACCAAAAGCAATGGTAACAAAAACCAAAATAGACAATGGGGATGTAATTAAACTCCAGAGTTTCTGCACAGCAAAAGAAACAATTATTAGGGTGAACTGGCAACCAACAGAATGGGAAAAAATTTTTTCAAGCTACCCATCTGACAAAGGACTAATATCCAGAATCTACAGAGAACTAAAACAAATTTACAAGAATAAAACAAACCCATTCAAAAGTGGCCGAAGGATGTGAACAAACACTTTTCAAAAGAAGACATTCATGTGGCCAAGAAACATACGAAAACATGCTCATCAGTGGTTATTAGAGAAATGCAAATTAAAACCACATTGAGATACCATCTTACACCAGTTAGAAAGGTGATCATTAAAAAATCTGGAAACAACAAATGCTGGAGAAGATGTGGAGAAATAGGAACACTTTTACACTGTTGGTGGGAGTGTAAATTAGTTCAAGCATTGTGGAAGACAGTGTGGTGATTCCTCAAGGATCTAGGAATAGAAATACCATTTGACCCAGCAATTCCATTGCTGGGTATATACCCAAAGGATTATAAATCATTCTATTATAAAGATACATGTACACGTATGCTCATGTGGCACTGTTTACAATAGCAAAGACTTGGAACCACCCCAAATGCCCATCAGTGATAGACTGGACAAAGAAAACGTGGCACATATACACCATGGAATACATGCATCTATTAAAAAAAGGATGAGTTCATGTCCTTTGCAGGGACATGGGTGAATCTGGAAACCATCCTTTTCAGCAAACTGACACAAGAACAGAAAACCAGACGCTGCATGTTCTCACTCATAGGCGGGTGTTGAACAATGAGAACGCATGGACACAGGGAGGGGAACATCACACACTGGTGTCTGTTGGGAGTAGGAAGCTAGGGGAGGGGTAGCTGGCAGGGGGAGATTGGGGAGGGATAACATTGGGAGAAATGCCTAATGTAGGTGAAACTAAAAAATATAGTTTTTTATATTTTTATATAGAAACTAAACATAGAAACTATATTTTATATAGTTTCTATATTTTATGCCAAACATAGTTGTGCATAAGAAACTACATAATAGTTTCTTATGCACAACTATGTTTGGCATAAATAAGAACAATTAGAAATAATACAAATATCTAGTTGTTTTACATTTATGTATACTCAAGTACAAACATACTTTTGTTTAAGATGTGGTCATAATATTTTCAAAGACAAATGAAATGGATATGAAATTGTATGAAGAAAATCATATTAATTATATTAACTATATGAAAATGGCTAAAAAAAAGGAAAATCCAAACTGTTTATTTAGTTATCTTTGGCATTCTGGAGTATGTATTGTTACTTCTCCTTTTTATAATAATATTTAGTTTTTAAACTTTCTACAGTGATCAGTCATTACTAAGAAAACCAGTAATCATATATAGAAGAATATACTCTATTAAATGTGTTATCAATGGTCTAATTTGGGTTTGTTTCACTCTTTTCCCTCATGGCAGGATGATGCAATGATTTGACCGGTGAGAGAAGTGGTCTTCAAGGAAACATTCTGGTGAAGTCTGTATGCTATTAGTAGATACTTATTGTCCTTTGGAGGGTTATAGGAGTTAGGCAGTTAAAAAAGTCTACAGAATCAGGTCCTATAATTCAACAAAGGCTAAAGAGAGACTCCTCCAACACTGCTCTCAGGGAGGCCACCACAGCCCTGAGAGGGGTCCCTGTGGAGAGCATCATTCTTCAAGTTTGTGGTCACAAGACCACAAGTTAGACTCAGTAGCATCAGCTGCTCTTCAGGGAGAGCCCTCAAGTTCATATCAACTTCATCAGTGCTGCATCATCTGCAATTCTTTCGCAGAAAAGCAGGCTGGTGTTTCACTGATCGTAGAGCAGATTGATCGAAATAAAAATGACAAGGCTTTCGTTCATCGAAACAGCTATACTGGAAGCATCTTATTGGAAATAAAATTCCTCAGGGTATGATATTTCTTCCTTTGGTTCACTAAGAAAGAAATATTTATCAAACATTAAATTAAAAATTTATTATTGATATTTAATAATTAATAATCCATAAATATATGCATTATAGAATTTATCAATTGATATAATTAATTACCAATATAACATAGTTAATACATAATATTTAATACAGCAAATATAACATTAATTAGTAAAATATACTAATATATAATTATGTATTATATATTAATCATTATAGATCACATAAAATAACTAGCATTTATTATAAACGTATTTAACCTAATATTACACACAAATCTATAATTTAGAAAGTACTTGCTATGCATATTATCATATCTGAACCTCTTGGCAATCCTATTAATTAGACTGTAGAAATAAATAGTATATATCCCTACAGGTATATACGGAAAAAAAAAACTCAAAAATTTTAGGTGACTTGCAACATTCCTCAGAAAATAAGAGAGCTAAATCCAAAAATAATTGATTTCAGATCTTGAGGCTTTTCTTCCTGGTGGTATTTTTTCCAGGCAAATCTGACGTAACTTTTTTCTCTAAAAATCGAAGCAATGTTGAATATTACAGTTTTCTTTACCTCTCTTCCTTCTAACCTCCTTTCCTTCTTCCTTTTTTCCCTTTGTTTTTAAAAACTGATCTCCCAGATCATAAATGAGGAACATGTGGATGAGTGAGAGATGGTTGATAGAGGTTTAAGCCTCATGGTGAGCAACATAATTCTACTTCCTTGGTGAAGCATGGCACATCACTTTGGAGTATCAATGCCCACTCAAGAAGGAGAAGGAGGGGTCCTCTCCTTCCTATAGTGCAGATGTTACTACTCTGAAGCCTGTGACAACTAGTTTGCTTGCTTCATCATGAAGCTTTAGTTTTAGAAATAGCAATTCAGCTTGAAAATATTGTATTACTTTTGAATGAACCTAATTGCTGTTCTTCTGTCTTACATGGCCGTCTGTGCTTGTGTCACTGGTTTCCTAGAAGTATACAAATTAACTGATTTGGTTAAGGAGATTTATTGTTCTGCAGCTTTATAAACTGGGTCTCCTTGTTTCAGTGTCTATGGAAGAACAGTAAATTGAACTACATGGCCAAGAAATGCTATATCCACTCTCACTTTTGTTCTCCTGGATAAACCCGAGATATGCTCACCCTGACTAGCTGATGTCCATCTCACTACTGATATGCATAATTGTACTCATTGTAAACCACCTGTTCAATTTGGAACAGGGCCTTCTTACCCAGAGTTAATCAGCTCTAACAGGCACTAGTCTTATCCTGGACACTGTCCCTAAATGGACTCCATTTTGGGGAGTTGACATTAAATATACTTTACTTATTTCACTGGGAAGCCAGGCAATAAGTGAAAATGCTTATCTCCTATAAACTGTGGAAATTCCATTGAGTCTACTTTTCCTTACCCCTTTTATGTCTATTTCTTGATTTTTCTTTGAGACATTATGTGATACAGATGGATGATTACCATTCGATTTGGCACGTGTGTTTTATTTGTCTCAGGTTTTTACTTCAGCCCACGTATACCATGACTCTCACATTTTGCACTTGTTTCGTCTTATTTTATGGGATAGACCTTGACTGACATTGGCTGGAAATGGGCTGATACTGAATTTCCAAAATGGTTTAACTGGATTCTCCACTTTCTAAGTTCTTGGATATCTGAGAGGAAGGGCCTCTATCCTGCTTTACTTTACTGGATATGTATATGCTTCATTCTTGGACGATAATTTTTTTTTCAAATCTTTATAAATAATCTTGCTTCGTTGTCTTTTACAATCTACTGAATGATTTTACCAATTTTTTGAAGTTTATTGGGAATTTTTTATTTTGCCTTTATACTTAGAAAATTACTTTTTGCTCTGGGAAAAAATAGTTTCTTAATTAATTAGTCTAGTAATTAATTTATTAATTACAATTGACTTAAACAATCTACCATTTGTTATGGCCAATGATATGATGTTTATTTACTGAAAATACCTTCAGTCCCCTTTGGTTTTAAACCTTTTAACATAATAAAACAATTTGTTAAAAACTGACATTACTTTATTCTTATGCTTTCTGTGTCCCCTTGTGTTAAGTAGCTCTAAAACAAAAGAAAAAGAATCCAAGGAGATTAGTCTTGACCAGGGAAAAATGCTTGAAATAAAAAAGAAAATAATAATGACCAATTACAATAATTCTTATTTACAAATTTTAAGTTAATGATAACAAAGAATAATACAAAGTGTAAGTTGTAATGTAAAAAAGGATACATAAGAGAAATTGCAATATAAAAAGGATGAATATAATGTGTTTTATTTAAACATTTGACAACTGTTATTAAGATACTGAACGTTAATGATACCTAAAACTTTATTTTATAAAGAATAGATATGCATTTTCCTTATCTAAGAAGAAAATAATAATAATGGGGATCCATATGTAAATCATAGAATTCTGAACAAGGGAGAGAAAATGCTATGAACAGGAAAGTGCTGACCAGCACCACTGATCTCCAAAAATAACCAGCTAGAAGAAGAATTCCACAGTCTATTACAAAGTGATTAATTGACTAGATGCTCTGAGAAGAAATTGGAACTTGGATGATCTGAAGATAATGAGTTATCTTAACTGACTGTTCACAGAATTCTTTGTTCTACTTTTTCCTCCCCTCTCACTAGTGCACTTGAGTGGTCTTAAAAAGGGGGGTGGAGGGGGAGGGGGAGGGGAAGGGGGAGGGGGAGGGGAAGGGGGAGGGGGAGGAGGAAAGAAAAGAAAATTCCAATGTCAGAGACCCCATGCTTTAACCATTAGGAAAAGAAACCATAGGATGACTAACCCACATATAATAAATATGTTGGATGTCACAATAAGAAAAGTATAAATTGAGGCAAACTTCCTTTCACCAAGATTTTATGGGCAAAATGGAGAGGTTGTAAGAAAACATGTGAGCTTGTGAAATCGAATTACATTTTACTTTCACTTTATAAAGACAGTTCAGACCAAGAAATTCTAAGTGAGGTTCAGCCCAATCACCTCAGAATAAACTACTGATTGGATGATAATGCTGATTCCTGAAGCATCATTGATCTGAGATAGCCATAATTTTTTTGATATCTTGAAAGATTGGCAGAACCCCAACAAATTAAAGCATCATTATGGAAATCATGAAAATATGAATAAATAACTCACAAAATTAATACCTTTGTAATAGGTTAAGTGTAAGTATAAAAATATATTTTAAAATCACATGTAGGTAAAAGCATTTAAATCATTTTAGAAAAAATTAACAAATTGTACTAGTGTCTTTACTAATACATCTAAAGATATTTCACTAAATTGGTAACTGTTGTATAAAGGTTTTGAGATTTTATGTTTAAAATGTGTACAATTGCTGGTTGCTTAAGATATTACTTTTAAATATTAAAATATTGTATGTGCACAGATTTGTAACAAGATATTTAATATTAAAAAACACAAGTATTACTAATCCTTTTTTGCAGAAATGACTCTTAAAGGTCAAATATGTAGAAATACTTATAATATTCATTATTAGCTCTTTAAAATCCCATGGGAATGGGATTTGAGCAATATAGGTACATGCAACTATAAGATACTAACACTCGAAAATATAACAAATGTAAACATATACAAGTAAAAATAACAAAAAATATTAGTGACTATATAATCTCCTGTAAGAAATATTTTACTTTCAGTTGTACAGTCATCTTGAGAATATAAATATTATCATTCTAGATGGTGAATCAGATTCACAATCTAATGTGCTATCTCTTTTTAGTGCAAATTCAGAATTGATGTTAGAAATAAACTAATTGTTTCACTGATTTTTAAAAATTAAATTAAAGCAAACATACTTATGTGTGGTGCAACATGATTATAAATAACATAAAATTTACTTTTGTCCTCCAGGTAAAGCCACCTCAACCCATCATTCCAACATGTGGCTGGCCAACCGGACCCTAGGTGATGACTTTTTCCTGTTGGGAATCTTTAGCCAGATCTCACACCCTGGCCTCCTCTGCTTGCTTATCTTCAGTATATTTTTGATGGCGGTGTCTTGGAATATCATATTGGTACTTCTGATCCACATTGACTCCTCTTTGCATACTCCCATGTACTTCTTTATAAACCAGCTCTCACTCATAGACTTGACATATATTTCTGTCACTGTCCCCAAAATGCTGGTGAACCAGCTGGCCAAAGAGAAGACCATCTCAGTCCTTGGGTGTGCGACCCAGATGTACTTCTACCTGCAGCTGGGAGGAGCAGAGTACTGCCTTCTAGCCGCCATGGCCTATGACCGCTATGTGGCTATCTGCCAACCTCTCCGTTACTCTGTGCTCATGAACCATAGGATATGTCTCTTCCTGGCCTCAGGTTGCTGGGTCGTGGGCTCAGTGGATGGCTTCATGCTCACTCCCATCACCATGACCTTCCCCTTCTGCAGATCCCATGAGATTCAGCACTACTTCTGTGAGGTCCCTGCTGTTTTGAAGCTCTCTTGCTCAGACACCTCACTTTATAAGATTTTCATGTACTTGTGCTGTGTCATCATGCTCCTGATCCCTGTGACAGTCATTTCAGTGTCTTACTACTTTATCATCCTCACCATCCATAAGATGAACTCAGCTGAGGGTAGGAAAAAGGCCTTCACCACCTGCTCCTCCCACATTACAGTGGTCACCCTCTTCTATGGAGCTGCTATTTACAGCTACATGCTCCCCAGCTCCTACCACACCCCTGAGAAAGATATGATGGTGTCCTTTTTCTACACTATCCTTACACCTGTCTTGAATCCTATCATTTACAGTTTCAGGAATAAGGATGTCACAGGGGCTTTCAAAAGAGTGCTGAGATTGCAGAAAGCTTCATATTAAAGTGTGACAGAACTTAAGTTGGTCCTCTCTTCCTTAGTGTCTCTCTCCTCATGTTAGGCGTTCTTCTAACAAACAATCGGCATACTATGGTGATGTCTGACTCCCTTAGTTGCTATTCAGTGGGTTTCAGCCCAATGTTCTTCTCTCCTATTGAGATGATGTTCCCTCATAGCATTGATCTCTAGTCCAGTACCTTGGGCCAAAAGTCCTAAAAAAGGATTACAGTTGAGAACTCTGAAAATAAATCTGTGTTTATGATGCTTGAGCACCTTAGACCACATAGAAAATTTGTTTTGATATCAGCATGGGCTCAGTGATGAGTATGAAATAACAACATATTCAGATTGTTCCTCAGCATCCACTCTGTTCTAAACAGTTTTCATTCACCACTTCATCCTACCCTCACCCTCTGTGGGTGAAGTTAAAATCATCCACATTTCACAGGTGACAAAACAGCTTTTAAGGCTTTCCCTGACCTTCCCCAAGCAGGGAATCCTCAGGGGCAGGTGGTTCATTTCTCCATAGGCATTTGGGGCTAAACACTTTCAAAACCTCAGAGATTCTAAATGTACAGTTGAGATTTTTCTTTCAACAGAATTTCTAGAATATGTTCTCAATCAAGTTCTTATTTTCTGCGATCATATAAGTCAAACCTCCCAAAATTAGATCAGAGACATGGGTTATCCGGAACGTTTGTCTGGAGTAGAATTGGTTTATTCATAGTCTTTCTTAACCAGAGAAGTACGGAAGTTTCTCACACTTCTCCCTGTTCAAGCCAATGGTGACACATGCTACGAATACAATTTCAAATAACAGTTTAATGTACACGCATGGTTGTATTTTATTAATTTATTTAACAAATAATGTAATAATTATAACAACTTGTGTGATTATTATGATTTGGCACCATTTTTAGTGTGTTACATGTGTGGAATACTTCTATTCTCACAGCCTATTATTAGCCTTACTCTACAGTTGATGTAACTGAGATTCCATGGGTAAGCTGATGTAACTTGACCAAGGGTATGCAGCTTATAAAATGCTCAACAGGGATTTAAGCCCAGGCAGGCAGGTTACTGTCCCCGCCCCTGACTACTACATGTGCTACCTCTTGTGGAGTCTGTGGCCTTTTCTACATGGTATTGCCTCTCCATCTGGGAGGGCCATACTCCAACCCTGGAAACACTATAGCTCTTTCCATACCCAAGGTTTCACAGGGCTTTCCCCTCTTCAGAATGCTCTTTTTCACCTCTAAGTATGAGGATGCAAAGATAACTTTCCATGACTATATTATCTTCCTTTAGGCCTCAATTCATCCATTCATTCAACAGACGACTACTGAGCATCTATAATGTGCCTGGCCCTGTTCTACAAACTGAGGATGCATCAATGAGCAAAACAAATAAAAATCTTCATCTTTTTAGCACTTAAAGGGTGTAAACAGAAAATAAATTTGGTAATTGAGAAGAAGACATGCAGTATATCAGAAGAAAAGTGTTGGAAAATCTTGAGCTGAATAGGTCACATTTTATATAGGGAGTTAAGCTAATCTTCACTCTGGTTATAGTTGAACAAAGATATGGAGGACACAAGTTAATGAGCCACATTAATATTGGGAGAAATGCTTTCAAGGCTGAGGATAGAGATATCTACCTGCTTCTCAATGAAGAGCCCAGTAGGACCGTGTCTCAGTAATAGGGGTGAACTAGATGTAGATTGAGTGTAACAAAAATTATAAAAAATGATAGTAAAATAATTTTTCCAACAAACAAAAGTGGACGAAATTCTTCAGCCATAGATAAATTATCTCAAAAGGAAACACAGAAATATAAGCAAGAATGATAAACATTAACCCCAAAGGGTAATATGCAAATGAGTCATAATCAATATTGACTGAGCAATAATTTTAATGTAATATACAGTTTAAATTTATCCAAAACGTAAATGTATAAAAATCATGTTGAAGATAAAGTTATATCAATATTGATGAAGTAGAGAAGTAATTTGTGTTAAACTTTAGTATAGCAAGAGTACATACTGTAATGTTTAAACACCAAAACAAGTTTATAAAATGAAAAAATAAAGATTTGATATTTCTAAAAGACGCAATGGAAGAATAAATATGACACATGAAACTTAAGATCCAAAAAGAATATGGTTAGAAGTTATAGCTAACATATAACCCCAATTATATCAGTCATTATTACACATTGCATGCATGTGTCAAAATATCACATGTGCCCCATAAATATATACAAATATTATCTATCAATAAAATATGTAATTGAACTAAGTGCTCCTAGTAAAATAATTGAGATGATCTGATTATACCTTATTATGATTGCAGATACCTTTAAGCATAAGGATGCAGAGAGACTGAGGCTATGAAAGAATGGAAGACATGGCCCCTTCCGCCAATCGCAGCTCCTGGGACCAGGGTCCAGTCTGTCCTCCGCCTCACCTTGACTTCCTACGGCTGTCGCCAGTTGTCCAGCACATTGTCCTTCGGGAGCCTGGGCGGCGGCTCCCCGCGTTTTGGGGTGGAGGGCGCCTTTAGCACACCCAGCATGCGCTTGGGCTCCAGCAGCCGCGGCGTGTCCTCGTCCTCCGCCTGGGCAGACGGCGGCGTCCTGGCCGGTCCGACGGGCTGCCGGCGGGCAACGAGAAGCTTCCCACGCAGAACCTCAACCACCACCTGGCCTCCTACCTGGACGAGGTGCGCGCCCTGGAGGAAGCCGACGGCGAGCTGCAGGTGAAAATCCGCGACTGCCGCTACTACAAGGCCATGAGGGCCTGCGGGACAAGCTTCTTGGGGCCACTACTGAAGATCCAGGACCGTCCTGCAGACCCACAGCGCCCGTCTGGCTGCAGAGCGTTCCGGACCAAGGCTGCGACACAGCGGCTCTGCGCATGCGCCTCGGCAGCCATCAACGTGCTCCGCTGCTGGGCGAGCTGACCCAGGCAGGACCGCCTGCAGATGCAGATCCAAGGCCTGAAGGAAGAGCTAGCCAGACTGAAGAAGAACCACGAGGAGGAAGTCAGTGCCTGCGGGCCAAGCGGGAGGCCAGCTCTGTGTGGAGATGGATGCGGCTCCTGGAACCGATTTCTCGCCAAGATCCTCAGTGACGTGCGAAGCCAACGTGAGGTCATGGCGGCCGGAACCGGAAGGACGGAACCGGAAGAACGCGACGTCTAGTTTACCAGCAGGACTGAGGAGCTGAACCGAGAACGTGCTCGCCACACGGAGCCCCTTCAGATAAGCAGGTCCAATGTCACTGACCTGCGGGCACCCTCCAGGGTCTTGAGAGTGAGCCGCAGTCGCAGCTGAGCATGAAAGCTGCCTTGGAAGGCACACTGGCGGAAACCGTGGCGCGCTTTGGGGCCCCGCTGGCGCAGATCCAGGCGCTGGTCGGCGGTATTGAAGCCCAGCTGGGTGATGTGCGAGCTGACAGTGAGCGGCAGAATCAGAGTACCAGTGGCTCATGGTCATCAAGTCGCGGCTGGAGCAGGAGGTCGCCGCCTACCGCAGCCTGCTCAATAGCCAGGAGGATCACTACAACAACCTGTCCACCTCTAAGGCCCTCTGAGGCCTGGCTCCGGGATTTCTGCTCTCCTTCAGAGGGCATCTCCTGGGTAGGGGGACGAGAAGGTAGGGTTCTTCCCCTGACCTGCCAATACGATTTTATGGCCCAAGGAGAAAAAGAAAAAGAATGAAAGATGTACCAGGCAATAACTAACCAAAGAATAAAAAAAGTTTTAAAAAGCCAGCATAATTAATGTGAAATAATGCAGCGTTTGAGACAATAAGCACTAGTAGAGATAAATAATGATTACTGGAATCAACACACCAGGAAAATATTGCAAGTCTAACCTCACATACAGCTAGTATCAAATCTTCAGCATACATAAAAAATGAAAAAATGGAAATAGACCGATCCAGAATCACAATGGCAGATTTTTTTCTATGTGTTTCATCTGGCTTTCTTTAAACCTGATTGAAGCACAATTGACAAATAGAAATTGTGTATATGAAAGGTGTACACATTGATGATTTTATATATGTATGTGTTATGAAATCATGACCACCATCAAGCTAGTTAACATTTCCATCACCTCACATACTTTTTTTTTGGTTTTGGTGTGGTCAGAACACTTTAAAGATTCATCCTTCTAACAAATGTCAAGTATACAAGACAGTATTGCTCACTATAGTCACCGTGCTGTACATTAGCCCTCTAGAACTTACTCACTTTTGCATGACCAAACTTTGTACCCTTTGACCAAGTTCTCATTTGCCCAAATTCAATCCCTGGGCACCACCATGCTACTTTCTGTGAGCTAGTCTACTATTTTAGATAAGAGAGAATACATATTTGTCTTTTTCACTTAGCATAATATCCTTCAGGTTCATTCATGTTGTTCCAAATGACAGGATTTCTTTTGTTTGAGGCTCAAAAATAAAGAATATTTCATTGTGCATGTATGTGTATATATATGTATATTTTCATTATTTATTAGCATTATTTTTCTATTTTGCCTATTGTGAATAATGCTACAAAAAACACTTGTAGACGTAGCTGTATATACCTGTAATTATATCCTGTATACTGTAGTAGATGTAGTAAAACTGTATATGCCTGTAAATATGTCCTGTATACTATAGTATATCCATTAATCTAGGATTTCACAGTATAGGGCTTGTGAAGGAGGCTTCTGGGAGGCAGAATGCTTCCATTTATGTGATGAATGTGGGTTGAATGGCATGCATACAGAAAGAGAAAAAGGTTTGGGGCAAATTTGTAGCCAGACTATAACAGGTGTTTGGGCCGAAGCAGTGCCCATGTGGCTGGAATGAAAAGTAGATGTTGGACCAGGCGCAGTAGCTCACACCCGTAATCCCAGCACTTTGGGAGGCCAAGGTGGGCAAATCACTTGAGGTCAGCAGTTCGAGACCAGCCTGGCCAACATGATGAAACCCTGTCTCTACTAAAAATACAAAAATTAGCCGGGCATGGTGGCGCGTGCCTGTAACCTCAGCTACTCAGGAGGCTAAGGCAGAGAATTGCTTGAACCCGGGAGGTGAAGGTTGTAGTGAGTCGAGATCGTACCAGGTGAAGGTTATAGTGAGTCGAGATTGTGCCACTGCACTGAAGCCTGGGCAACAGAGCACATAAATGCTATCCTTTGCTACCAGGCAAGTGTGAAATGTTGTTATTATTTATAAGACAGGTAGAATCTATGTTTTATAACATTTTAAATATAATGTGAAATATTGTTTTCTTAATAGGACAGGTATGTTTTATGGCAAATTTTGAAGATAGTCTTTTGTCCAAATGCTATGAATAATATAGTCACTTTGAAATATTTCATTGTATCATTAAAACAAGTAATTGAAAAGAATTGCACTCTCGGCTGGGCACAGTGGCTCACAACTGTAATCCTAGCAATTTTGGAGGTCGAGGTAGGCAGAGCACCTAAGTTTAGGAGTTTGAGACCAGCCTGAACAACATGACTAAAAGCTCATCTATACCAAAAATACAAAATTAGCCGAGCATGGTGGTGCATATCTGTAATTCCAGCTACTCAGGAGGTACACCACACACACACACACACACACACACACACACACACACCCATGGCATACAGCTCAGTCTTAAAAAAATAGGTAAATTTTGCAACAACATAAATGAACATTTATACAACATAAATGAACTTGTTGGACATTAAACTAAGTGAAATAAACCAGACACAGAAAAATAAATACTGCATGGTCTCACCTTTTTTATTTTATTTTATTTATTTATTTTTTTTGAGATGGAGTTTCGCTCGTTACCCAGGCTGGAGTACAATGGCACGATCTTGGCTCACCGCAACCTCCGCCTCCTGGATTCAAGCAATTCTCCTGCCTCAGCCTCCCAAGTAGCTGGGACCACAGGCGCACACCACCATGCCCAGCTAATTTTTGTATTTTTAGTAGAGACAGGGTTTCACCATGTTGACCAGGATGGTCTCGATCTCTTGACCTCATGATCCACCTGCCTCGGCCTCCCAAAGTGCTGGGATTATAGGCGCGATCCACTGTGTCCGGCCTGGTCTCACTTTTACGTGGAATCTTAGAATAAAGAAATCAAACTCATAGAAACAGAGAGTAGAAGGGTAGTTGCCAGGGGCTTTGAAAAGGGCAAAATATGGGAGATGTTGATCAATGAGTATACAGTTTCAGTTACATAAGATGAATAATATAAGTTCTAAATGACTGCTTTACAGTGTTGTAACCTATAGTTAACAACACTGTATTGTATATATTAAAAGAGTGGCAAGTGATGTTATGATTTATGAATACAATAGTGAATAAATAGATTTAGATAATTAACATAGCTATGACTTCAAATATTTATTTTGAGCTGAGAACATTTGATATTTACTTTATTAGCAATTTTGAAATGTACAATACACTATTATTAACTTCTTTGCCACACTATGCAATAGATCTAAAAAAAAAAAAAAAAACTTAAAACTTTTGTATAATTGAAGCTTTGCACCTTTTGACTATCATCTTCCTATCCCCCTTACACCCTACCCTCTGTAACCACCATTCTACTCTTTGCTTCTAGGAGTCCAATTGTTTTACATTTTGCTTTACTTATATTAAATAAGTGAAAACATGCAGTGTTTATCTTTCTCTGCTTGGCTTATTTCACTTGGCATAATGTTCTCCAAATCCTCTATGTTGTCACAAATGACAGAAATTCCTTCATTTTAAGGCTGAATGGTGCTATATTGTGTATATATAACATTTTCTTTATCCCTTCATCTCTTGGTAGACAGGATTGTTGCAGTAGAAGGGGCAGGAGACACATTCTCAATTTATTTTGCAGATAGAGTGGAAAGACTCTGTTCACATATTTGAGGTGGGATATGAGAGACAGAAACCAGGGATAACAAAGCACCTGAGTTGACACTGATGAATGAAGAAGCTCATAGGTGGGGAAAGACTGGGACCTCACTTTTGTTCGTGCTATCTTTTACATGGCATTAATTAATTAGACATTTAAGTGGAGATGTTGAGTAGCCTATGGAATACACCAGTTTAGAAACAACTACTCTTTACAGATATGTGAGTCATTCTTGCAATACCCTTTTGTTTAATGCCTACATGTCATTCATCATCAAGCCTAGTTGATTTACGTGGCCTTTGGTATAAAATCTTACTCTTCCATATTGTTTTGTTTTGTCCGATCATATAACAAGTATATTAATATACTCAGTCAAGGAGGAAAACTTTTCCTCTACCTACCCTCTTAGGTTTTGTGAATCAAACTTTTAAAAAGCAGATTAACAAGAGGAAAAAAAGGTTTATTCATAGGCATGTGAAAGCTAACAAAAGAACTACCTAGCTTGTTAAATGGTTAAATTTAGAAGCTTATATTCCAGCTTAGTAGAGGAAAGGAAGTGGGGAGAAAAGGTTTCTAAAGGAAGAACAAACAGGTTTCTTGAGGAAAGACAAATGTAGTACTTAGGAGAACCAACAGGAGATAAGAAAGTTTGTGATAATGTTTGTTTATGAAGGTGGGAACAGTGTTTCTCTCTTCTCCATGGCCATGAAACTCCCCAGAGAGGGAACTTATTGTAGGATTAGTCTTGATCTTCTTCCCAGTAGTAGACTTGCCCTGAAGAGGGAGTGTATAGCAGCCTCATTTCCCAGCAGTAGCTTACTTTAGTCTGATCAGGGAAGTCCTGAAAAAGCTTCCTTCTGCATCTGTTGACTCTCAAATGTCTACAACTTAAAATAATCTCCACACCAACCCTGGGGTTCCAGCAGGGTCCCCACACCTCACTGCAAAGTGTTCTGGTGTAAATAAAGATTCCCGAGCTCCTCTACGCTGATGTTTTCTCACCCTTAATTCTCAATGTGAAGATCGCACCCTCAGCAGCTGCTCTCCCTGCTTCCCCTCCCTAGGAGCATCAGCCTTGAGGTCTGAGCTGCAAGTTTATGCCTCTCCATGAGAGCACTGGAGCGTTTCCTATAAGAACTCTCTTCTACCCTTCTTCTTGCCTTCTTTAGTGAGACCTCATCCATCTTCATACCTAGATAAGTTTGGGGGACTGAACCCAAGAAGCAGGTGGGGTAGGCTTTATACACTTTTGGATACTGCACTCCAGTCTACCCAGTGTCAGGGACATCACCCAAGCCTCTGGATTCAAATAAAATGACTGAGACAAGTCTCAATCAATTTAGAGCTTTATTTTGCCAAGGTTGAAAAGAAAGAGACATAGGTTACAGTAGGTTCTGTGGTCTCTGCTTTTTCCAAAGAGGGTTTTGAGAACTTCAAGATTTAAAGGGGCAAGAGTGGCAGAATGGTTAGGAGAAAAGAAAAAAATGGGAAGGTAAGGGTGAGATAAGTGATCACATTCTTGTAAGGCTCCCCTACAAGATCAGTGCTCCCTGTATCCACAAGACGTGAAAGAAGAAGGTAGAGAAACAGTCAATTATGCATTTGTCTTGCACTCCATAAATCTGCATAGGATAAAGTAAACATAGAATAGGAAGAAGTCAAAAATGCATTTGTCTGGGGTGGATGACGGGATGATTTCTTTCCTTTGTTCAGTATCTGTGGAAATAAGCTATTGATTTACATTGTCAGGATGAGATTCAACAGAATTCTGTTTTAGGGTAAAGATTTAGGGACCCATAAGGAATTTCCTTGTAAGCAATTGTGAGGGAGGCCACCTGAGAGGATAACGGGCCTTCTGCTGTTGTAGCTATCTGTTTAGGAACAAAGAGAAAGGCACCTTCTGAGGTGACTCAGTTCCCAAGTTTAATGGTTCCTCCCTGCACACGTCATTGGCTTTCCTTCCTCTCAGTTCCTTGCCACCTCCTTATTGAGGCTTCCCTGACTCCACACTTGGGGGAGCAGCCTTCTCTCAGCCTGGCAACCTAAACCCTTTGTCCTGCTTTCTTTCTTTTTTTCCCTAGCACAAATCATCTCTGTGAACAACACATATTTCCTTGGTCTTTTGTTAACCGCCTCCCATTCCCACCAGAATATAAGCTAAGCTTCATGATGGAAACAGTTTCCTTCACTGTTGCATCCACAATGCCTAGGGGAATGGCTTAGAGTAAGCACTCCAAAAATATTTTTGCTTAAAACTGTAACTATACATACACACACACACACACACACACACACACACACACACACACACGTATATACATATACATACTCCATACACATTGTAAATAAATATAGTATTGTAACTACATATTCATTGTAAATAAATATATACATGAAATGAAAGGAGAAAGAAAAGGGAGAAAAAGGAAGAAAAAAAATAGAGACAGCAGAAAGGAGAAGGGTTGACCTTCCAGGGATGGGTGGGAGTTGGGTTGCTCAGGATACAGAGGACGCACAAAGGCCTGTGCCAGGACAAACTCCATGAAAAGACAGGAGCTAGAGGTGGGGCGCCCCTGGGTGCACAGGTGCTAGCCTCTCCCACAGGCAGCGCTGGCCATTGCCCACAGCCACCTCCCGCAGCTGCGCCAGGCTTCTGCCCCAGGAGCCTGAAGAGCCACCAGGCCACCGCCCTGCGTGGTGAGAGGCCAGCCTCTCCTGCACATTTGTCTGTTCAAGCAGGGCTGCGGTGTCCTTAAAACTGGGGTGCAGAGCCCTTGGACCCCACTGGGGATCCTCAGCTGGAACTGCAAGTCCTCGAGAATCATTCAGTAACTGTCTTTTGGGGGCTGGCTTATTTCACTTAGCATAATGTGCTCAAGGTGCCTTTATGTTGTAGCATGTGACAATATTTCCTTTTTAATGGCTGAGTAATATTTCATGGTATGTAGATACCACATTTTCTTTATCCATTCATCCATTGATGGACATTTGGGTGGCTTCCAAATGGATTTAGACCTTTTGCAGCTGCCGGAAAAGCAAGCCATCCAAATAGCAGTGGGGTAACAGGAAGAATTCTAATACTCTTGCATTCATAGGTAGAAGGGATCTTTCATTCATTCAACATACACTAACGATGCATTTATGTCCAAGGTAAAGTGCTAAGGACTATAAGTATGTGGATCACGCATATATACAAAGTCCCTGTCCTTTCAAAGTGTTTAGTCTCAAGGAGGTGTGGGTGTGTTAAAAAATATTCTGCAGTCCTAGAATTGCACTAGATACATTGGCCACTTGGAGGGTATTGGTAGGTTAGGATGTTCCTGGTCAGAGAATTCAGTATATAGTTACCCTTTCCTCAAAAATGCTTAGACTAGGTAGGGAAGAGGGTCAGCCACAATACCATGTCTCTGATTGGGTAGGATGAGAACCAGAGAACCGAAAAACAGGCATTCCAGATTCTCCAAATTCTCCCAATGGAAATGACCCACCAGGCTTTCTCCAGTCACGTGATCCGGGAGCCACTGGGATCTAATTGGCCAAGGCTCCCGGAGGGCGGGGAGAGCAGGAAGTGAGAACCAATGGGGCCGGCGAAAGGGACTGCAGAGGATGACGCATGCGCAGTGCCCTCCGGCCTAGCCCCAGAGCCGGCCAGGTCCCGGACGCCCTGGTGTGAGGTACGGGCCGCCCCGCCCACCTCGGACGCACACGCCTGTCCAGCTGCTGCCGCGGGCCACGGCGCCCTGTGGAAAGGGGTGGACAGGCCGGAGGCTCCCTGGGGCCTGCGAGTGTAAGCTCAGCAATGTTTCCGAGGCCCAGGTGCCTCAGGAGGCCGAGTTCACATAGCGGCCGCCCAGCCTCGGGGGCGCCGTGAGGGCCACGCGCAGGCAGCGGCGGAAAGGCAGTTCCCCGGCGTGGGGCGGCCGGGCGGTCTGGGCGTGTCCCCTCACAGAGCTGAGCGCGCTGCCTCCTCTCTTCCAGAGAGAGTGACGGCGCCGCCGCGGCTCAGCTATGCGTCCCTCGGCTCCGGGCGGCCTCCTCCTGGCCTGCAGCCTTGCTTTCATGCCCTTCCTCACAGGTGAGCGGCTGGCGTGGGGTCCCCCGCGTTCCTGCGGCATCCCTCTCTGCATTCCTGATTCCTCAGTTCCTTCCCGCACCCCTGCATCTCTCCTTTTCCACCCCCCCTTCATTTCCGCCTGCCTTCACATTCCCACATCCCTGCTCAAATTTCCACCTGCATTTCTGAATCCCCACCTGCTTCTCTACCCCAGTCCAGCCTTTATTCCACATTTCTGCCTTCATCCTGGCATTCCCAGCCTCATTCCCCTTTGCATTCTGCAGACCTCCAGTCACCTTGTGTTGGGCAGTGTACCCAGCATGGCATCACGAAGGAGCAGACATGGTTCCTGCCCTCATAATGCTTACAGTCTACAGACAGTGCTAGGGACAGAGTCCTGAATGTCGCGTCCTGATCAGCCACTTACTGACTGCCTGGCCTCAGGAAAACAGCTGAGCTTATCTGTTCCTATGTATCCTTATTAAAGAACTAGGAATATTGGTTCCTGCCTATTGGAGTTGTAAGGAATATGTGAGTGAGCTAGTAAAGGGGTGACACAACGCCTGGCATTTAATAAGCTCTCACTAAAGGGTAGCTTCGTTTGTCTGTTTTTCTCCAAAGGCCACTTTGGAGAAGTGTGGGAGAATGGAGGGGGAGAAAATGTTTTCATGTTGGGAGAATGGAGGGGGAGAAAATGTTCACCAGTGAAACGTGCATCATGAGCCCTCGTCCAAATAGTTCTACTTTCCTGATTTCCCTGAAGGTTATGGGGTACTGTGTGAACAGCCTCTAACTATCCTTGGTTGTTCACCAGAAGTAGGATGTTCTGCTTCTGCTTACGGGGAGGAGTCATTCAGTTAGTGCCACATAATCATTTTAACATTTCTTGCATTGTTGCCAGGGCATCCTGCATCACCTCCCAAGCCAACCTGGGAGGTGTACTAATTCATGGTCACCTCCTTGCACCTTTCCTGTTTCCCTCAGCCTCTTTAAGTTCTTACGTTTCCTTTTGATAAGAAAGAGAAGGGCAGACTGAAAATAGACTCACCACCCCCCTGTCCTTTCCCCCTACCCCATACTGGTGGACCAGCATCACAGTAAAGATAGTTACCACTTAGCAAGAATTCATTATGAGCTGACTTAGGATTTCTGATAAGATAAAAGGTCAGCATAATTTTACATAAAATTACAGTTTTTTCTTGATATATTTTCTTCACTTACACTTTCCACATCTCATAAAAGATTACAGAAAGTCCTGTTTTGTTTATTTTGAGGACAGGCCTTAGGTAAAATATGGAAGTGTATATTGGAGCTTCCAATCTTCAAGTTCTCTTCTCCTCTCCCTATCCTCTGTCTTCCCCACTCTATGCTATCTTACTTCTTCTAGAGCTCAAAGCCAACCCCACTGATTTTTATCTCATTTTCAAAAAAGGATCGGAAAATCATTGTTTCTCTCACTATGAATAACTAAGAACTTGCTGGAATGCTCTGCATTTTAACAGAAATCAAAGTCCAAAAGTTTTTTTAAAAAGTGATTTACTTGGATATTGGGCTTAAGAGTGTTTGTACATTTGGTTGAGAGCAGGGAGACCTACCAGTCTGCATATGGCACACGCTCTAAGAATTTTCTTCAAGTTCACATGTCATTGCTCTGGGAAATCAGGACCCCAACCGGGCACTGGAGGGGGCAGAGGGAGGCATGAGGGCAACTTTGAGGGTAGTGGGAGAAAGTGATACTTAATCTCATACTTAACCAGGTGTCATACTTAACCAGGTGACCACTTGCTTCCTCAAAAATGCCCTTCTTTGCTGTGCTGATCAGAGATTGCTTAGTGGTTGTGATTTGTAGTGAAGTTTGTTTGAATATAATATTTTCTGTAACAAGCCATTTTTTTCAGGAGCAAAAACAAACTTTAAAACTTTTTTTCATATATTGTCCCATTTTTTCAATTTATTTATATTTGTATTTAATTGCATAACTTTAAAAATAAATAATAATATGCCTATGGTCTATGGCGTATATTATCCTATCCTCTTCACACCACAACACAACTCCTGTGAAGTAACCAGTTACTCCTTTCTTGTTTACTTTTCCAGAAATGGTCTGTTATTTACAAACATATCCAAATGCATCCTTTCTTTCTGTTAGCAACATTTCATACCCAATGCTCTACATCTTGGTTTTTTTCCCCCTTAAAAGTACATCTTTAAGAGCTTTTTATTTCATCAGAATATGACCATATTCTTTATATGGCTGTATTCATTTGTGTTTCATAGATGTGGCAGAATCCATCTAAACATGAGAATTTCAGTCATTTCTGATCACTTCTTATCGCAGAGAGTGCTGCAATGAATGACCTTGTACAAATGCATGCAGGAAAAATCCCTAGGAATTGCTGGATAAAAGAGTTGGTGCAAACTGTGCACAAAAAGAACTATGACTCATTTACCCACCAGTAATAGATGACAATACCTGTTGCCCCACATTGCACTTTTAATTTACATTCATCATTACCTTCTGCAATGATCAAAACATCTATATTTGTGATATCCAGTACAGTAGCCATTAGCCATGTGCTGCTATCTAGCATTTAAAACGAGGCTGATATGACAAACTGAATTTTTAATTATATTTTATTTTAATTAATTTTAGATAGACATATTGGACAGAGTAGCTTCAGAGCAGAGTAAGGTATGAAAGAATTTGGAAAGAGACAAAGGGGGATATGAGACATATTGCTGAGACATTATGAATTGGAAGGTCTCTTTAATGTTAACGATTCAAATTTTTGTTATTTTGTTTTTTAATTTTTAAAATTACTTTTTAAAGTAATAAGCTTTTAAGAATTACTTTTGAATCTATGCTTTTTTAAAATCACTTTTGGATTGTGCTTCCTCAAACAAGACTCTCCAGGGAAAGCAAGCCTAGTTATCCCTGGATCTCCAATGGTTGTAGTGAGTGGAGAGGCATCTGGGCATCTCTGGTCTTTGCTTCTCCTTCTCTTCCTGGAAGCGCCTAGCTCCCAGGCCTCAGCACTGCCCTTCTAACCCGTTCTCCTGCCCAGGGTGGAGGGCCAGCTGCCCTCACATTTGCAGGGCCAATTAAGCTAAAAAATAAGATAAAATGTTTTCCATCCTTTTACTTGCACAAATATGTCTTCAGAATGATCTGAAAGACTTGGAATTTATGTAAAAGTTTCCTGCCAGAGAATTGTGGCACTGAGAGATCTGGATCCTGGTCTCCAGCCCATCTCTTTTCCCCGCTGCACATTCCTCTTCACTATGAAGGGAATCATGACCATGTGTGTGGACACACCAGTGCTGAAGTTTAAACTCCCCTTTCCCGCCACCTCTGAGAACTGCTTGGTTAGACCTCAGTCTATTTAAGCAAGAAATTCCAGGATTATTGTAGCCAGGCAAGGTGGGAAAGGGCATGCAGGATCCAGGTGGGCACGTCACTTGCTGTCACATGCTACTCATCTCATAGGGGTTAACAGAGACAGAGGAGGCTCTGGTTTGGGGAAGGTAAACAAACCAAAGCTACCCTTTGATAGCCTGATTCTTCAGGTAAATACTATGGCTTTTACTCCTTTTTGCCCCTTGCTCTTAATTTTCCACAGATTTCGACCTGTTTATTCATAGTTCCCTCCATTCTCCGCTCTGTGCCAGGACATCTTTCACTGGAACAGCCAAACCCAGTCTTTGCCCATGACAGCAGGTGGCAGCAAGAACACTTGAATGGAAGCGGGAAGTCAGTAGATTTCTGTTCACTAAGACATTATTATGGAGCCCCAGAGGCAGATAGTGCAGGAGAAGCTAAGGCTCTTTACAGTCAGTTAGGGCCCCTTCTTTGAGTATCCTGTGCATGCTGCCACCTGTGACCTTTACTTCTAAGACCACATTATCCTGTGTAAGTGTTTGGAAGTAGACCTTTTTCAGGCCTGTACTCAAAAACCGTCCCTTTTTCTGTGAGACCTTTCCTGATCACCCTGTGAATCACATCCCTACCCTGCACATCCTATCCTCTTTTGTCTCTCTCTGTAGTATTTATCATCATCTGACATACCATATTTTTTTTCTTCTTTGTTTTTTTCCTGCTTCCTCCATCTGAAAAATGAGCTCCATAATGGCAGGGATTTTTATAGTAACTCTAGTGTTGTTGTATGAGTTTGAAAGTGTCACATGAGGAATGCAGGGGTGATGATTAGAGGAGGGCAAATGGGGTGGGTGGATCTAGTTCTATGGGGCTGTTCTATGAGAATGGGTAAATTTGCTTGTCAATGGCAAATAACTAGTCGGTTTTCTATCTTTTTTTTTTTTTTACAGTCTCCTGGGAGATTAAAATGAGTGACCTAGAGGAGAAAGATGTTGATGAATTCAGCTCCAGTGGTTTTAAGTGCCCAACATGCTTTGCAGTGCAGGGAAGAAAATGCAATTCAGAACTCAAATGGTGTGCAACAGATAAAATAAAATGTATTGAATTCTCTGGCATCATAAACACAGGTACTTATCTAGGATGCACTGGTATTCTCTCACAAGCTTATGGGGTATGTGTTTCAAGAGTAGGGTTGAGGAAAAATCAGCTTTTGTCCAAATCTCTTAGAAATGAGGACACAGCAATGGTCTGACTCTGTAAATACGTCCAACTGACTTTCTTACATTCATCCATTTGCTTATTTTTGAATTGATACATGGTGTTTATTAACAGGCTGTCTGCTAGCTTTGAGGAAATTGATTTAGCATATTGGAGGAATTTTTATCCTCTGCAAATTTTGGTTAGGTTTTTTTTTAAAAAAACACACAGGGGCCATGCGTGCTCTTTTCCTCTCTGTTGTTGTTGTTGCTGTTTAAATTTTCAAAATAAAAGCTTTAGAGAGAGGCAGTGACCAAGCTTAAACTTTCTTCAAAAAGATTGTAAATTATACTTTACTCTGCTTGCTTTAAGAAAATTCAATACAAAATTCTAAATTAATTGAAGACATTTAAATGAGAAATGAACTAGGAGTGATAGTATGGAGTAGCATGAAATGCAGTGGGCTAAGTTCCATGAGGGTTGGGTTGTTTCCATCATTCTTCTTTACCTGCTCACTTCATCCTGCTCCCTCTGGGGAGCTCCACCTTCCTGAACTTCATCTAAGTGTGGTAATTATGTAGGCTAGCCATGCTGGTTGGTCTCTTGGATTCTTTTTTTTTCTACTTTCTGTAATTTGCATAACAAAAGAGTGTTTCACTTTATAATAGAAATCACTTGATAGCTATTGACACCCCGGAAGAGGTAAGATGAAATCATCAAAAGCCATGTGAAAAAATGTGTCTGAAGGTACTTTGAAAGGCAGGGAACACAATCATCATAGTAGCTTTTTTATGGCTGTTGCTAGTTCGCAGACCAAGAATAAGAGATTAGATTTATGTTCCTAAATTTACAAAGAGTCTACATAACTGAAACACGGACATACCAGCTCCCTGAGTATCACTGGCATACAGGATACTGCTAGCAAAGTCATTAGGACTTCTTATTCTGTGTAAGTGTGTAGACTCTTCATTGGCATTGAAGTGTCTATAAAAGTGTATGCCATCCCAAGTGGTAATATAAGTTGGAAAAAAGTTCATATAATGTTTAGAAAATATGCCAATGGGCGATTGACGTAGATTTTGAGAAGATTTATGAATTTGGAAGTCCTGTGTTTGGAGGACACATTTCCAGCTCATTGCCTCTACTACAGAGAGCCTTGTCAGATGGATCACACTGGAGTGTGACTTGACTTATATCCTACTCCAGCCCAGTCTGTATAGGTCAAGTGGGGAGTATGAGGAAGGAGGAGGATAGTGGAAGTCTCACTTATGGTTTCTTGCAGGTATTCGTGACATAGCTGTTGAAATGAAGAGATGCATACAATCAGACCTATGCAAAGAGATGATAACTTCTTATATGGGTTTTCCAATTACTAACAAGAGTAGAAATTGCAAATCAGCCATCAGAAATGGGGCCAGAATCAGACCCCCGTCTCCCATCTTCTTTGTTCTCTTCTTGAGGAAACTACTTCATTGAGCTCTGGCAAGAGCTTAGCCACTTCCATTTATAAATTAAACCTGCATTTTTTATTTATGTATTCTTTCATGAGTATTAATTTATTCATAGTTATATTCAGTTGTCCATTTATTTACTCATTCAGCGAGTTTACTTATTGTGTATCCAGCCTTGCATAAAGTGGGTTAGGGTCAAAGTGAATCGGCTTTGGCTCCCTGCCTTTAAGGTCCCAAAGCATTTAGAGAATGGGGACATGTGCAGTTGTAAATGCTTAGAAAGCAATATAAGAAGCACACAAAAGAGCAGAAATGTTCTGCTTAAGTAGCCTGAGGGATTGGTTTGGACACAGGGCAAAAGTAGAAGACTGATTTGATTAAGGAAAGATTAGGATTTTAGATGGACTTTGAGGAAACCTTTAGTATGTGGCAGCAGAAATTATATGCATTGAGATATGGACATGGCGAGATGGGCAGAGACTAAGATGCAGTAGCTGCAATTAATGGTAGGAGGAGTGGGGAGAGGAAAATGTCAGCAAACATATGGGCCTGGCTGGAAGCATCTTTCTGTGAGGGATGGAAAGTGCTGCCCTGGGTGAACACAGTGGGCTTACTGAGCTACGTACAGGCCTGCTCTGTGACTGAAAACAGTTCCCTTTAATCCACTATAGAGATTATCAAAAGCCAAGGTCCCTGGTTCTCACTGCTGACTACTTATTATAGAATCACCCAGGAGATTTAAATTAGAATGCTCATCTCCAGGCCCACTGCCAGAAATTCAGATTAAGCTGATCTGGGGTGAGCCTGGCCTTGCTTCCACATTTTTGCCCTTTGTGTTGTTTTAAATGCCCACCAACCAGAGTGATTTTAATTTTCAGCTACTAGTTAAAAAATAATAACTGAAGTATGAGTAAAAGGCCATAATTTGTCCTCCAATTAAAACAAACCAACTATAGCAGGTAAAACAGCTTTTAGGTGATATCAAATGTCAATTGATATAAAGTCCGAAAAATTGCAAGTACTGTTCTTTAGCTTTGGATTAGTTGTGCAATACAAGAACACTAATCAAATTAATGTTTTTTTTTTTCTCAAAGGACTTCCTAATTTATGAAATGTCAATTCATGACTCCAAAAATCAAACCCAGGGCATAAATACATTTTAATCTTTTATATCTCTCAAAGAAAAATTTCAACTAAATGTGATTAAATTTGTTTCTCTCATGGCAGTGTGTACTCCAGATATATTAAGTCAGAATCAGGATTTATTGGAATTTTAAAACGAGACAAATGTTTTTATTTATAGCTTTGCTCTCCTGAAAATTTGTATTCTCAGTTTTTTCAAAGAGGCTCAATGAAAAGTGTCATGGATAGAGTTTTTTTAAAATCATTGAGTTTATATGATCTTGTGTTCTTTGCCAATACTCACTGGGTGAATTATGGAAAACTTTTACAAAGATTTACTGTACTATTTACTCCAGTTCACAATTTTCTTCAGACAGAGTAATACTTGCCAAGCATTTAATAAGCAAAGACCAAAATGAGCAATGTAATTTATGTTTTCTCATTAATGTTACATTTCACACACATGAGCTAAAATTGAACCTCTAATCAAATGAAAAGTTTGTTTGTAAACTTGGTAAACCGATATGAGAATTATATTGAAATGGAAACTTTTTACAAGACAAACAATAATGATTATACACACTTTTAACTTTTTTTTTTTTTTTTTTTTTTCTGAGACAGAGTCTCACTCTGTCACCCAAGCTGGAATGCAGTGGCACCATCTCAGCTCACTGCAACCTCTGCCTCCTGGGTTCAAGTGATTCTCCTGCCTCAGCCTCCCAAGTAGCTGGGATTACAGATGCCTGCCACCATGTCAGGCTAATTTTTGTATTTTTTTTAGCAGAGACAGGGTTTCACCATGTTGGCCATGCTGGCCTCGAACTCCTGACCTCAAGTGATCCACGTGCCTCAGCCTCCCAAAGGGCTGGGATTATAGGCATGAGCCACCACATACACTTTTAACTTTTTAACATTCTAATAATCAGAAGATTTTTATTGTCATCAACAGTGTTATGTAAAGTAGCTGCAAAAACTATAAAAACATTAAAACCCTTTGTTGGTATTGGTAAATTTAGAGTTGATTTTCAATTTTTGTTATAAGTTTTATGATGATGTTCATAATACTGAGTAGACACAGAGTTAGTGAAATTACTTAATTTGCATGAATTTAGTTTTGGAATTGATGTGCTTTCACCTCAAATGAAATCAAGAGAGTGATATCACCAAGATGACAGAGTAGGACATACCAGCCTTCATTCCCTTTGCTCCCCTGGACCCCCCAAAAAAATATCCACAGATCAAATTGGCACTGACAGGTCTCAAAGACCTTGTGTTAGTCTGTTCTTGCACTGCTATGAAGAACTACCTGAGACTGAGTAATTTATAAAGAGAAGAAGTTTAATCGGCTCATAGTTCTGCAGGCTGTACAGGAAGCATGGCTAGGGGGAGCCTCAGGAAACTTTGAATCATGGTGGAATGGGAAGGGGAAGCAGGCATGCCTTACACGGCTGGAGCAAGAGGAGGACAGCAAACAGGAAGGTGCTATACACTTTTAAACAGCCAGATCTCAAGAGAACTCACGCGCTATCATGACAACAGCAAGGGAGAAATCCACCCCCATGATCCAATCACCTCCCACCAGGCCCCTCCTCCAACACTGGGGATTACAAGTCAACATGAGATTTGGATGGGGACACCAATCCAAACTGTATCACTCCACCCCTTGCCCCTCCCAAATATCATGTCCTTCTCACATTGAAAAATTCAATCATCCTTTCTTAACAGTCCCCCAGGTCTTAACTCATTTCAGGATTAACTCAAAAAGTCCACAATCCAAAGTCTCATCTGAGACAAGAAAGTTCCTTCCACCTATGAGCTTGTAATACCAAAAAGCAATGAGTTACCTCCAGGATACAATGGGGGCACAGGCATTAGCTAAATACTCCTGTTCCAAAAGGGAGAAATTGGCCAAAACCAAGGGGCTGCAGCCTACACAGGAGCTCCCTCACTGGGAATTAAGAAGAAACTCTATCTTTGTTTATTGTCCCTTTTTTCTCACATTTTACATCAAGACCATTTTAAAAATCCTGTTGTATATTCTAAATATCTCTAGAATGCTCCTTTTTTTCTTTTACCTTTGCCACTGCCACCACTTCGATCCAAGCTTCATCTCTCACCTGTAGTATTGTCATAGCCCTTTTGTTCTCCCAGCTTCCAGCCTTAGTCCCCTAGGGCCTACTGTCAGCTCAGCAACAAGAATCATGTCATAGGGTGTCCTGCCTCTGCTCAAAATCCTCCAGTGTCACCCACCTCACTCAGAGCAAACGCCAAAGCCTGTATGATGCGGCCCTGCTGTTCGTCTGCTAGTGCTCTGCTGCTTGCTCACCTTCTTGCTTATGCTCCTACTCATCTTGTTCTTCTTGCTCACCTCGTTGCTTATCTCCTTGCTCACCTCTTGCTCACTCTCATTGCTTATCTACTTGTTCTCCTTGTTCACCTTCTTGCTGTTCTGCATGCTTGCTGTCCTTCTCACTCTCCTTCCCCAGCTCCTTATTCTCCTCCTTGCTCACCTCCCTGCTAACTCTCCTTGCTCATGTCTTTGCTTGTTCTCCTGGATCACCTCCTTGCTCAACTCACTGTTCTTTTCCTTGCTCACCCTCCATCTTCACCTCCTTACTCACCTCCTTGCTGTCTCCTTACTCCTTTGCTCACTCTTCTTGCTATCCTCCTTGCTCTCTGCCTTGCTCACCTTCTTCACTTCTTCTTGCTGTCCTCCATGCTCTCCTCCTTGCTTACTCTCTTTGCTCTTTTCCTTTCTCACCTCCCAGCTCTCCTTGCTTCCTACACTCCAGCCCCAGTTGGTCTTGTCATTCCTTGAGCAGTAACGCTCCCACTTAAAGCCTTTGCACTGTCTTTTTCCTCTTCCTGAATTGCTCTTCCCCCACATATCATGAGGTTTCTTCCTTTTCTCTCTCCTACGCTTTCTTCAGGCATTCACTAAAAAGTCGCCCTTTCAGTGAGGCCTTTTGTGATCACTCTAAATTCCATCTCCCAACAGGCTTTCACATTTCCTTCCCTACTTTATGTTTTCTTGTCAGCATTATACAACGCGACATTATAGTTGTCTAATTTACTATACTTTATACTTATCTAATTTACCACCCATCTGCCCAACCAGAATGAAAGCTGTACAAAGACAGGGATATTTGTCTGCTTTGTTCACTACGCTATACCCAGCACTAGAATAGTACCTGCCATATAGCATGAACTCAGAAATATTGGTTGCATTGATAGACAAATGCATGCAAAGGTGGATGGATGAATAAACAATGGAAACAAAAACTTGACTCAATTAGTAGCTACACCATGAATGACAAGATGAAGACATTCATTAATAAAATGGTATCCCTATGCTTTCCTTTTGTTTGTCTGCCTCTTCCCCCTCTATATGTCTCATTTACCTCAGTTTCCCTCTGTCCATATCTGTATGTGTGCCTGTGTGTGTCTTTTCTTCCCTTTTTATTTTGTGTCATTTCTTGTAGACTTCGTTATATCTTTCTTCCTCTGTCCATGTAGTCTCCATTTAGTAGTACAAAATAAAAGTTAGAACTGAAATTTATTTTACTATTAAGGATGCATCCAGGAGACAGGTCTAAACTTATCTTTAAAGATGACTGTAAGGGCTTCAGTATTTAAAGGGGAAAGGACAGATATTGGGGAAAGAGGAAGTAATTTTTAAAAGGTGTGGAAAAATAGGCAAGCAGTGGCATTCTTTTGAGTCTTTGATAAGCCCTTCACCTGTGAGAGGTAGGTAGAGAAGTAGTCACTTATGCATTCATCTGGTTCAATTAATCTACATTTTTATATAATATAAACATAAGGCAGAGGAAGAAATTCGATATGTATTTGTCTCAGGTGAGCAGAGGGATGACTGAATTCTTCCTTTTGTCCCATACCTGTAAAGATATGCTATCAATTTACATGATCAGGATAAAGATCGTGGTGATGTACTGTGAAGACGGAGGAGAGAGTTACAAGCCAAGCAGTACAGGTGGCATGTCTAGGTTAAGATAGGAGTTGTGGCAACCAAGATTCTCATTATATGCGTAAAGCCTCAAAGGTGGCTGCCCTTAGAGACAAGAGATGGCAAATGTTTCTTTTTCAGACCATTAAAACCTGCTGGGCTCTTAGCCAGTCTCTTCAGGACCAGCAAAGGACCTGGAAAGGGAAAAGGGTTCTCTACAGAATACAAATTTGCCCCACAAGAGACAGCTTCTCAGGGCCTTTTCAGACCACATCAAAGAAATTTATACTGGGGCAAAATTCTTCAATTTCCTTTAGGACCTGCTATCTGTTTTGTAATGCTTTCCTTGAGACAGGTGGAAATTTGGTATCTTATCACTACAACGAGTCTGTTCTGTAAGTATTAAGATCTCTGTTTTAATGTTAATGCTGCTTGGTTGGGCCTGAATTCCAAACACAGGAGAGTATCACACTTCCTTCTCATCCTGGCCTGAGTTAGTTTTTCAGGTTTCTTTGGAATCCCCTTGGCCATGATGAGGGATCTATTTAGTTAGTTGGCTGAGAACCTTAAATTTTATTTTTGGTTTACACTTTCGTTACAAGAATTGTTAAATAATAATAATAATAAAATAAACATTTGTTTGCAAACAGATGGGTTACGTGGTAGCCTAATTATTGCCCTCCAAATAAGTGCATATCCTCAGAACCTTTGAATGTCATTGTTTTATTTTTGTTTTTATTTTTTAATTTTTCTATTTACTTATTTATTTTTGAGGCAGTGTCTCCCTGTTACCCTGGCTGCAGTGCAAGGCTGCAGTCTCAGCTCACTGCAACCTCTGCCTCCTGCTCAAGTGATTTTCCCACGTCAGCCTCCCGGGTCGCTGGGACAACAGGTGCATGCTACCACACTTGGCTAGTTTTTATGGGGTTTTTTGTTTTGTTATTTGGAAAGATGAAGTTTCGCCATGTTGTCCAGGCTGGTCTCAAACTCCTGGGCTAAAGCCATCTGCCCAACTTGACCTCCCAAAGTTCTGAGATGACAAGGGTGAGCTACTGCACCTGGTCATTTTATGTGGTGAAAGAGACTTTGCAGATGTGATTAAGACGTTGTGATGGTAACATTATCCCAGATTACATGGGTGGGCCTAGTGTAACTACGAGAGTTCTCATAAGAGCGAGGAAGGAGGAGTTAGGGTCCTGTGATCATGGAAGCAGAGAGTGGAGTGATGTACTTTGGAGATGGAGGAGGGGGTTACAAGCCAAGCACTAGAAACCACTACAGGCTAAAAAAGACAAGGAAATGGATTTTCCCTTCAGAGGCTCCAGAGAAACCAGCCCTGTTCACTTCAGTTCAGTGCAATTCTTTTCAAATTCTAGCCTCCAGAACAATAAAGGAATGAAGTTGTTTTCTAAGTCACTACTTTTGTGGTAATTTTTATGGCAGCAGTTGAAATCTGATACAGGCTATGAAAAAAATGAACAAAGAATTATGTTACCAATGTCTAAATTCCTACAAGTAATAAACTGGGCAGCTTGATTATTTCACCTCCAGGTAGATTGATTCAAATCCCAACTCCACTCTTTACTAGTTAAACAAGTTAGTAACCGCTTTGTGCCTCAGTTTCCTCATCTATAAAATGGGAATAAAATAGCTCAATACTTATGTGTTGGGACTTTTGTGAGGATCAATTGAGTTAATACATGTAAAGCACTGAGAACTGTGGCAGGTATGTAGTAATCCCTCCACAAATGTTGGGAAATGTTTGTCATTGAAAGTCAACTTTCTTCTTGTGAGAGAGAGAAGAAATTAATTCTTACTCACTGATAATCAGAGTACTGCAAAGACCCATATATCACCTCCCAGATCAACTCTGGACATGCAACAGCTGAAAACAATATGCAAATACCTGAAAGCTCCATGTCTAACATGCAGGTTGCTTTCTAATATTTCCATTAAAGAAGAGTAGCCTCACTCCCCCAAATGAGGTAAGAGGGTTGGGATTTAGATATCACCATGAATCTGCAGTTTCTGTTCTGGAAAAATCGGCAAAAGGAGTCAAAACACTTCCCAGCAGGGGTGGTCATGCAGCCTTGATGATAGAAGCTGGCTAAACTAAGGGTCCCCCTTTTATCTGGCTCAGAGCCCAAGTGAACTGGGTTGTTCTAAACTCCCTGACCAATTCAAGCACGCAGAAATCTTCCCTTTCAGGCAAACGACAGGAATAACTCACGAGTTTCAGGGTGTTTCTTGAGACTGTGCTTCTTAGATGGCAACTGGCAAGAAAACCCTTTTGGCTGGTCTCTGCCTTTTAGCCTCCACTCCTCTCGTTGCAGTTAAGATAGATTAGTGAGGACAGGCTAACAGGTGTGCCCTAACCCTTCGTATTTCAGAGAGTTAACATGTAGGCATTTATTTATTGCCCACATAAGGGTCCACTGGGCGTTCACAGTTGGGACACTACTTAGGTGGATCTCCTCCAAGTAGCAACTTAAGGACCAGTCTTCTCTATACTGAGTCTTAGCCCTCCTCAGAAAGTCCATCCCATGCAATCAACAGATGCAGAAAGAGCATAAAGGGCCGTGTCTGAAAGGGTTCCATGGGTCTGGGTACTGGAGAAGGGTGCTCACTTTGGCCCACATATAGCTCAAAAATTGCTGAGAGATGTGGTCTGGTGGTGTCCCAGAAATTTGGAGAATCAGGGGTCCATCTGAGCCTCCCACAGGGTTACTTAGGTGTGAGATCAGCACCATAAGAACATCATGCAAGTTTGAATCCTGTAAAAGCTTTTCCTCGCCTGGACCCCCACCTTGTCACAGACACTTATGAAATGTTGCTGTGGCTGCCATGGTTCCAAACTCTGCCTTGTGAGGACACAGCCCTCTTGGCTCTCAGTGTATGCACCTTCATCTTTTAAACTTGGCATTTAAAACAACCTTCACAGACAACCTCTGCCTGCATCCTTTATCCTGATACCTACCCATCCATCTTTGAAAGCAGAGGTATCCAGAGTATATGGCAAGGATTTCACACACAGGATTCTGAGGTTGGGGAGAGTTCATTATACCTGCGATTTTGCAGTCTGTGGGAAAGGACCCTCCTGGGACCTGAATGGTTCATTCAAAATAATTTTCCCTAGCAATGCACAGCTAAGGATCAAGAGTGGGAATTGAGAATATCAGGAAACAGGTGCATCCCAGGATGTGTGGCTGAGGTTACAGTGCAATTCATACAAGATGGCAGCACAGGGAGTCGTATAGCTGCCATTTAGACTTCCCCCGAAATGTACTTGGGTTGAAGAAGGAAGCCACTAGAAGAGTGAATGGGGTCTTTTTTAACCTAAAATACAACCAAGTAATTACACACACACTTCTGGACATATCGGCTTTTTAATTCTCTGATGCTGTGGGTAGGCAGTGTTGGGGAGGAAGACATTCAAGGTATCCAACTTTTAAAGGTTTATAGAAGTATTTGGAAATGTTTGTAGATGGGTTTGGAAGTGCCTAAGAGATCAAAGCAAGACTTTCAGCAGAAAGAGAGCAGTCAGAATTGATGAGATGATGGATGTCAGCTGGGGGCTTCCACTACTGAGGTTCGTACAGAAGGTACGGATTTTTACATTATTTATCACTTCCACATCCTTCAAGTTGCAGGCAGTTTCAGTTGCACAACCCATGCCAAATACTGATACTTGACTGTTATCTGCAAAGAGAAAGATCCAGGTTTAGACTTGTCTCTCATCGTGTCTCCCCTCCTCATCCACATCCTCAGGTCAACCTACCTGCTTCGCTTGTGGAAGAAAAGGGTGTGCAGAGTGCCCCAGAATTCCTGACTTCTGCCTTCTGTATGAGAGGCATCAACAGTTGCACCAGCTCCATCCAGGGACAAAGCCTTATTTCCCTATGGTTCATAGGGAAATATCTCTCCAGTTTAGGAGAGACCCCTCAGGGACCTTGCTATCTCAGATGGACGACTGAGACTGTGGCCTTTGGGTCCTGACTAAGGGAGGGATTGTTGACATAGGGAAAAACACTAGCAAGAAGTCAGACCTCATGCATTTGGCTAAAATATTTCTGTGCAACTTGTCCTCCTCCTTCCCTTTGCTTTCTTTGGAAAACTCAAAGTGAAATAGCACATTCCTCTCAAGATTATATCTCTTCTCCCCAGGGCTCTAAGTTTCTTGGGAGATTAGCACTGTGTAATCTCATTGTATGCCTGTGCTACCCCCATGATACAATGGAGTAGAGAGACTGCCTCACTTTCAACAGCTCCAACCCTCCTCTATATCCTACATGACACCACATTTTTCTCAGTCACCTAAACACATCTAGACAAAGGGCCCTTCACCTGCTAGTACTAGACCCTCCTTTGAGATCTTCCTCTCTTCCTCTCCAAAGAAAGCACAACACATCTCTTTTCCCACTAAATTATCTCTCCCATCATTTAATAGCTCCTAAAGCACCACTAATTCCAGGAAACCTCTTACAAATTGATCAGAGGAGAACTGACAGTACCCCATCCAACTGTACAGACTAGAAAGAAAAGTATTATGACTGAATGGAACATGTGCCCTTCACCACAGATATACTTTTTCCCTACTGAGGAAAATTACAAATCATTCCACAGATTTCAGAATGACACCTTGCAAAAATTAAACGCTTTATCATGGGGTTTGGTAATGGTAATAATGGTAGTGATAATAGCCAGAACTGAGGTGCCGTCACCCCCTTCATTGCCAATGAGCCAAGAGTTGATTTCAGGACATCATAGTGATAATGTCCTCCTCAAGCCTAAGTCCTAGCTATGGGAAGCAATTGTGTTTTCTGTTCTCCTCTCTTCCCTTTTCCTTTTTTCTCCTTCCAGACGTCTCCTTCCAAACTTTAGCAGGATAACCAAGCACCTGACCCTGTAGTGCACCTGGTATATGTGCTCATCAGCCTCTAAGATAATCCCCAGCGGTTCCCATCCCCTGGCATTTGTGCACTTGCATAGACCTCTCCCATGTTGTGTCCGACTTGTGACGAAGAGTGCAAGTGGAAGTGGTAATGTGTCACTTCTGAGATTAGATTATTAAAAGCTATAGTTCCACCCTCTCTCCTGTTATCACTTATTCTGGGAGAAGCCAGCTGATAGGTCATGATCAAACTCAGGCACCCATGAGGCTCAGAGGAGAACAAAGGCCTGCCAACAACCATGTGAACCAGCTTGAAAGCAGACCCTTCATCTAAATGACCATAGCCCTATGACACCTTAACTTCCACCTCATGGGAGACCCTGAGCCAGAACCACCCAACTACGCCACATCCAGATTCCTGACACGCAAAAACTGTAAAATAATAACCCTTTGTTGTTTTCAGCTCTAAATTTTGGGGTAACTAGTTATCCAGCAATAAGTGGGTAATATACTACAGGAAAATGAACACCAGGATGCTATGGATACCTGAGCCTGTAAACACAACACAGCTTTTCTCTTCCCCTTGACAGGCGAGGGAAGTCTGTTTACAGGTAGAATCACTTTCACCGTAGCAGGTAGGACAGACAACGCCATTGGGATCTGAGGACTTCCGAGCCACTGAATGAAGAGAGAAAAATTTCATCTTAAGGAATAGGCAGACAAAAGAAAAAAGATCATGGTTATTCTAGGATTTCTACACACACACACATACACACAGACACACAATTACAACGAGGATGCCATGGGAGGAGGGAGGAGGATTGTAGGTATTAGATGTTTCCATGTAAAGTAATAAAAAAACATTTTATAGGAACTGAGTGTTATTTTCCCTTTCCATGAATCACCCCCTGTCTGCCCTAGCTGGAGAAAAACATTTGAAGAATGGTAGAGAAGATTTAATCTGTAGTCTAAGAAGATACTATTGATGGAGTGAGGAATTAAAGAGATGAGGAGGCCAGGTGCGGTGGCTCACGCCTGTAATCCCAGCACTTTGGGAGGCTGAGGCAGGCGAATCACAAGGTCAAGAGATCGAGACCATCCTGAGCAACATGGTGAAACCCTGTCTCTACTAAAAAAAAAAAATACAAAAATTAGCTGGTCATTGTGGCACGCGCCTGTAGTCCCAGCTACTCGGGAGGCTGAGGCAGGAGAATTGCTTGAACCAGGAGGCGGAGGTTGCAGTGAGCTGAGATCATGCCACTGCATGCCAGCCTGGCGCCTGGTGACAAAGCAAGACTCAGTGTCAAAAAAAAAAAAAAAAAAAAAAAAAAAGATGAGAAAGGGCAAATCTTTCAGCTGGAATAGGAGAGAAAATTATTTAAGTCTACAGACTCACATTTAGGGAAAATCCCCAGAACCAATCACTGTCACCCACCATCACTTGGTCTCCCCTGCAGGAGAGGGACTTCTATCTATGATGCCCCACAAGGAGAGCTGCACGAAGAAGGACAGGCAGTTGGCAGGTGATAGCAGTGGGTGTCTCGGAAGCAGAGAGATGGGCTGTGGACGGGTTCTTAGAAGGGAGAGGCTGAGACCAGTGGATTGGGAGCAGGAGCAGGAAGGGAGGAGAGCACAGAGCTGGGCTGGGCCTCACCTTGGAGGTCCGCTTGGTTACAGTTGTCAGTGTCACAGCACTGATGGCTATACCCAAATGTGATCTTGTCCCCCAGTGTTGCCGAGAAGGCCAGTTGTTGACACGAGCTTAAACAGCCTTTCTGCAGGATGGTCTGCCCTGCACAGAACCAAACACCAAGAAATTTCTCTCTCAGGCACAGAGGCAGTGATGCCCAATGGGCAGCCAGTCCCCACTCCATTGTCTTTAGTCTTTCCACGTCTCCAAAAGGCTGCTCTGGCATTGGCCCATTTCACAGAATAAACCAATGGAGGGACAATAGGTTAGAATTTGCTAAAAAGGGAGTGTCATTCCTCAATGGTCCCCAACAGATTGATGTATGGGCCCGGAACACCCAGACCTTTCCCTGGACACTCTGTGTTTGGCACAGCACCCCCTCCCTGCCACCTCCTGCCACCCCACTCTCCCAGCCCCATACTGGCAAGACATTATTTTAGGAAGAAAGGATGAACTAGACAATACATGAAGGAATGAGGAGATACATCAAGTCTCTGAACACACTAACCCTCTCACACTAAGTACCCCCTTTGTCTGCCCTGAGTGTCCAGCAGCTTGGGCAGGGTGGCTGGTGGGGCCTACCTGGTGTTGTACTATTAAATTGTTTCTTGATGCTGAAACAGCTTACATCGTTCATACAAGTGCTTGAGGTAGAGGTACACTCACCAGCACCAGGACCACACTTTACACATGTGATACTCTCTACTGAAAGGAGATAAATATTGTTGAAAAAATAATTCAAGAATGAAAGCTGTCAAGTCATAGTTGATGTTTCCCATAGCCAGAGATCCCTGGGAATCAAAGTGCCATGACGCCTGCTCTTTGTGGGGCTGGATGGGTCTGGGGAGGCCCACATGGTCCACAGTTGCCCCCTAAGGGACTTTATTGCCATCCTCACCCTTCAGGTCTTTGGGAGAAAGGGGCAATTGCTCATTCTTACCCACAGTACTGAAAACAAAAGTGGCGAAGGCACAGACGATGAGGAGACCCTTTAAGCTGGAGGACAGGGACATGGTGGCTCCTTTGATATGCTGCAGAAGTGAGAATGGAGGAGAAAGGGATACAGTCAGGCCCAGGCTCCTACTATCACATGTGCTAGAAAGGTCTGGGCTGTTGCACTTCAAGGAAAGCACCCCCTTAGCTGAGGACACAAATCTCCCAGTTTTGAAGTCACCGTCCCACAAACAGCCAGCCATCCTGACACAGGTATTACCAACCCACCTTGCAAATGCTCACCTTCAAGTATTTTGGATCTTCTTGTGGAGGGACTGCCTCTGAGATGGAGAAGAAGGCTACTGTTCTCTGTTCTCGCCTAGAGAGGGAAGACTTAGAGAATGAGCAGAATCCTGAAGATGGACTCTGGCTACCCCTTCCTTTCACTTACTTTTATGGGACTGTATTTCCGGTGGCCTAATAATTAACCACTGCAGACCAATATCATCTTGACACAAGCACAAGTCAGTAGATTGCACTGGGCTAGGAAGGTTCTGCAAGAACACCTGTTCCTGACCCTCTGATCCCCTAGTAGAAAACTCTAGGGAAAAAGACTGTTGTGAGCTTAGCAAATAAGTCTGAAAAAAAAAAAAAGCGTTAAGAACAGCTTGTAATTCATAACTGCCTAGTCATATGTTCTTCAGCAACAATTTTTTTAACATTTATTTTTTTTATTGCATTTTAGGTTTTGGGGTACATGTGAAGAACATGCAAGATTGTTGCATAGGTACACACATGGCAGTGTGATTTCTTCAGCAACAATTTTAATGCTGGGTCTCGCATAGGTATTTATCAAGCACCAGCTACAAAAATGGACACACAAAATGCAACTGCTGTTGTAGCAGAGATGTTGACGGAACTAGAGATTGCTGTGGAAGACTCCAAACAATAAATCTCTTCTAGAATTAAGTGTCAGGGGGTGGGGGAACTGCCTCTCTTTCAAAGAAACAGCATGCTTCCTTTTTTGAATAATATGAGCTATGAACTCTTAGATAAAAGAGTTTTGGCCACCAGAAAGCTCAGAGTTGTATTTTATACATTATTTCTCTGATTGCCTCCTCCTGTCCTTGTATGTTGGTATGTTCATCTTTTTGAAGACTACTTGTCACCATTCAAAGGCCAGTCGAGATATTAGCAGTAAGCCCACTTGTGAAAGAACATGACTAGGAGAAAGTGGTCATCATGGTAGGGGGTGGAGGGAGTGGTTCGCAGCACCTTTGGGCCTCTTTTGTGAGCTGTAAAGAAGAGTCCAAAGTCTCAGTCCCTGGGTTCTGCGGGGATTAAAGAGACGGAATGTCTCTGGCCCACAGCCACTATCATTTTCCACCAGTTTCTCAGGGGTAATTCTCAGATCTCCTTCTCATGAGATCCATCCCTTCCGTTCTCCTCCCAGAATCAACTCTTATGACCTGCTTATATTTCTCTAGACAAGGAACTGGGAATCTCCCTCTGCCCCATTTTCCTTCTCCCTCTGTCTTTGTTTTCTTGCTAGTCTGTTGTTAGGGCATAAGCTCTATCCCAGGCTACTTGTTTGAAATGGGAGACAAGGGAGTTAAGATAAACACCTTTATAAGCAAACATTGAGAATTTATTACAACCTATGTCATTCTTCATTGGTATCTATGGACAAGTTAACATTTCTAGCCATAAAAGGCAATAAACCCTCCTGCCAGGCGCTAAAATGCTGATTGCACAGTCTGACAGTTCAGGATATTGTGGTTATTCTCTACAGTGCGCAGGGAGGAGCCTCCTGGTGTCTCCTTCAGCTGAGTGTTGAAGAAGAAGGTGTCAGTCCTGCAGGAGAGAAGCAACAGGGCTGTCCAGGTGCCTCTGAGGCCAAGGCATGGAGGAGCAGGAGAGGGACAGGACCTGGACAGAGGTGGAGGTCTGCAGGGTCTCACTGGAATCCCTGCTGAGGCACAGCATGGTACCAAGAAGTGACGCAGCAAACTTAGCAGGTTCTTGTTTATTGAACAATGTCGACTAAGAATTTCAGAGGAGACAGAAACAGAAGCTCAGAGAAGGCCACTGGACTCAGCAATCCCTCAGACACCATTAGGGTAGAAGAGGCCCTTCAAAAGTGTCAGGAAATGTCAGCTTCCATTCCAGACAGAACTCCGCTCAGGCCCCAGAAAATGACAGAGCCAGGGCTTGCTAGACACATTCCAGCATTCATTCTAAACATTCTGTTACCAACTCTCCTTTCAAAGAAGACGTATGGACTTCCCCAACCTAGGAAGGAATCCCAGACTCCCTGCCTTGTGGAACTTCATGAGCCATCTCCTCTACCACCAGCCTGTCCCACCCCACCTGCCTGAAAATTCATCATGCCAGGGGTTGGAGGAAAAGCCTGCAAAAATCCTGCAAAGTCATGGCGTGAGAACTCAGGAGAGGTCAGGGCTCTGCTGCTTTTCCTTCTTGAAGGCAAGTTTTCAGGAAATGGCAAAGATGTATTTCACATTCTGAAATTCAGGTTTCATTTTCTATAACCTTAAGCCAACCCAAGCAGAGACAAATACATGTGATGCCCAACCAAGGACAACATGCAGCCCAACTTTCTCCTGTTCAACCGCCATCAAAACCTGAAGATAACAGAGAAAACCCTTGTCTCTTGCTCTCTTTAAAAAGAGGGAAAAGATCACTTTGCCTGGAGAGGGGCTGGTTGTGTGCAGTGGGAAGAGGCTTTGGAGTGAGGCCTGTCTCTAGCTCTGCCACAGAGCACTGTGTGAACCTGGACACGCTGTCCCACTAGTCTGAGCCTCGGTTTCAGGAGAGTGCAGGGAAGATGGCAGTGCCTAATTCTCAGGGTGGGAGTGGAGACCTTGCACGCCTGTCGCAGTGCAGGCACGTAGCAGTGGACTTCCCTTGTCCATGTTAGCAACATGTGAGCAAAAATCAGCCACAGTTTGTGGTTGGTGTAGCAAGGTCAGTGGGGCCAGTCAACCTGTTGGAATGCTCTGCAGATGCCAACATGGACGTGAAATGGGAGCAAAAATATAAAACGAGTGCACATCTTGTGTTTTTCTTCCACCACCTCAACTAAGGAGACATCTCACAAGGTGACCAGATGCCCAGAAGCCGCCAGAGGCTTGGATCCCCAGATTGGAGACTCCCCACAGAGCCCTGTGTGTGCTTGTGTAGAAAGAAAGATAGCATCTTCATTTTTACTAACTTCTATCTGAAATGTAGCCTTTCCTTCCATAAAAATGGAGCCCACAAACCATAGCAAAGCCACCCACCAGTAGTCACCATTGAGGTTTTCTTATGACGTGGCCTCCTTAGATAACTGAAAGTATCCTTGGCCTTCATCAGCTGCTCTGCATTATCTCCTTATCAGTCCCACTGATAGGTCTTGGTATCTAGTACTATTCCACATGCTGAGAAGGGGTTCATAGGGTCCACAGCCTGCCGCAGCCCCATGCCACAGACATGGTTTCTACTGAAAATAGCAAAATCAGCATCTCCCTCCCAAAACAGTGCTCTGCCCCCATGCCCATGCAAGAAGCATGGTCCAAGGTGATACATTTTACGGTTCTTTCTTTCCTTGGCCAGTTAAACTTCCCTTTTTTCTAGTATCACTTACCTTTGAATTCTGACCAGCTGAGGTGGCTAGAAATAAGGATAGTTTCTGGCAGACAAATGTCAGGCCAGGAGGCCGGACTTACAGTGTAGTCTTGGTTAAACATTTACTAGTTAAATCCACCAACCTGCTGCAATGCCGTGATGCTGGATGCCTACCTGGGCTGGCTGTCAGTGTGGCCTGGAGTGTAGGGAACCAGTCCCCACACCCCACCAGTGGGTACCCCGAGTTCTGTGGCGACAAAAATGAGAAAAAGATTAAGAATCAAAGTGGGATCAGGGGACCATCACTTATACTGGAGGAGTGAAGGCCCCGAGCTTAGGTTCCCACAGTATTTGTTGGTTACAATGACTCTGAGCAGTCAGCAGATGGTGGGGTGAAGCTGAGGTGATGGTGGGGAGGGGGTGGTGTGACGGTGGAGCATTCGTCAGTGAACAGGAACTGGCACGTCATTCTAAAGACTGCTGGCAGTGGCGGCTTTGTGGGAAACTTTGAAAAGCAGAAGCACATGGTTATTATCTATAGATTGCATTCTAGGCGCAGCTGGAGGGAGTGAGTCTCACAAGGAGCCTACAAGTCTGGTTACTTTGTGATGCTACAAAAGGGGTGCTAAGTCCCTGAGCATGTGACGCACCGTGGCAGAGTCAAGGCCACTCTGCACCGGGAACATGAGGCTTAGGGCAGTCTGCCTCCCCACGGCCTGCACAGTTTGCCGCTGTTCCCAGCACTTGTAACCATTTTTTGTGGGCACTCTGTAAGCCCTTCCTCCATTGCCATTTCCCCCAACACTGGAGCCCGAAGTGCAGGCCCGGGTCAGAGTGGAGGGACAGTCAGGCAGAATGAACAATTTTGCAGATGCTGGTCGAAAGCCAGGGTCTCCATCACTCACATCACATGGAGAACAGAATGTCACAGATATTAAATTTGGGACAGTCCAACTCCGTGCCAACTTCCTACTTCCCCAAACAGACCCTGAGCAAATTCTCTGTGGCCCAGTGAGCACAGGCCTGGGCTTACCTGTTGTTACTGTGGTGAAGCTGCCAGCAGCCCACCCGGGGACGCCACTCCGGGAGAAAAGCAGAGTCCAAGACACTTATGGGGAACGCGGGTACGCACCGTCTGTGAATTATCGCCTCCCACGCCTTCTGGCTTCAGAGCCATCCCACAGATCTCCCTGTGGGTGTCCCGCTCTCTCCGGGCAGCTGAGATCATTCTTGGAAGCAGAAGCGACATTCTTCTCCATGTTCCAGATGAAAGCCCTCCCTGCGGGCGCTGCGGCCTCCCTCCCGTCAACCCAGCTCCTGGGTTTGGTTCTGAGAGTGGCACCCTCCCTGTTCTCCCAGTGACTCACAAAGATTTTCTGCTTGACCAAATTCTACTTTAGGTTCTCTCTGAGCTCTCTGCTCAACTAGGCCCTGACTTTTGGGCTTCCGTATTTGGTTCTGCCTTGTCCAGTTTCAGCAAGAATCCCACAAAGTCCATTTAACCACCTTCAATATCTGATCACACTTGATATCTGATCAGATCCCTCATTCTCTGTCACCCCCAAGGTGATGTCTATCTTCAGCAAGAATCTTGTTTGCCTCTGCCAGAATCCCCTTTACACAATGTTTCTTCTTAGCAATTTTCCAGCCACTGACTCCCAGCCTTCTCTTTGGCTATTAACACCCATTTTCCGATGTTGAATTTGGAGTTGAGCCCTGCGCCCCTTCCCCGCTGCAGGAGCCTGTTGTGGTGGTCCCTACACCTGCTGCCATGGCCTCCCTTGAATAAAGTCTTTCTTACCATCTTCAATAACGCTGAATACTTTTTTTCTCTAACACCATTCCTCTATTTCTCTGCCCCTGTTTCCTCCTACATAAAGTTGGAATACAACCCATTCCACTTCTTAGCTCTGTGTGAGGATTGCCTGAGTCCACCTGCTCACTGAGAACAGCTCCCAGCTCTAGCACAGACCATCTCCACGTTCATTATCTTTATCCTCACAGATCAGGCAGCATTTCCCTTAGAGCGTTTGCCTCCTGACTAGGTCCCCGGACTGTTCCATAGGTTGGGTGAAGACGCCAGGATAGACCAGCTGGACACCAGGCTACAGGGCAGCCACTGAGGTACAGTCAATAAGAGAAGGTGGCAGCCCGTTTCCCCAGACACACCATGGTCTTGTCCTGTGACTGGGGGGAGCCTCAGGCTGGAAGGGAGCCTCTGACCCTTGGGAACCCCAAGAAGTTCCTTCCTGGAATGAAGTCCTTCTCCTCTTGAGAGACTCCCTCTGGTCAGAGAAACCAGTGCCTGAACCATGAGGCCTAAGTGGCCTGAGTAAGAGGAAGGAAACACTTTGCTCCATTATAGGAGATGCCTGACCTGATTAGCCAGGTTGCCGGGGCTGGGCCTCTGAGGGCTGGATGGCGATGTGGTGATGCTCATGCCACGTTTGCAGTAGGACGTGGCTTCCCTGCAAAGCTGAACATCCAGGCAGGGGAACCAGCCCGGTGACTGTGCCCCATTCCTAATGGACAGTGGGTTCTGAGGAAGGGCTGGGGGAAAGGCAGAGGAAGGAGCAGAGTGATGGGGACCCAAACCAGTCAGAGCTACGAACAAAGACAGGAGGGCTTTCTAGGGTTCAGTGGGAAATCAGCACCAAGCCCCTGGCCGGGGCTTTGAGATTCAGGCTGGGAATACACAGGGCAGATGGGGACAGAAGCAGCAGAAGAGTGAGGCTACAGACAGCAGAAGTCGGGTGAGGTCAGTGGGCAGTGTCAGGGCAGGAAACAGGTTCAGGAGGGAGCAAGTATCCTGTGTGCCCCTGGCTGTCAGAGGTCATGCTACAGGACATGGGTGTGATCCATAAGCTCAGGTCACCATGTGACTCCTAGCCTTCCTTTCTTTTTATTTTATTTCTTCCTTTCCCCATTGAGTTTGGGTATCTGCTGTCTCAGAAAGGCATCTGTACAGAAGTGACTCTGGGTCCAGCCCTAAGCCCCTCGATGCCTCGCTATGCTGGGTCAGGCAGCATAGGGGGTGAGGAAGTGTGAGCACAGGAAATGGCAAAGATTTATTTCACACTTGGAAATTCAGCTTTCATTTTTTATAACCTTAAACCAACCCAGGCAGAGACAAATATATATGATACCCAACCAAGAACAAGCTGCAACCTCATTCCAACTTTCTCCTGTTCGGCAGGGGACCTTGCTACACTGGGTCAGGCAGCGTGGGGGTGAGAAGGTGTGAGCACAGGGTTGGCAAGCAAATGGGCACTGCCCTTGGGAGCTTCTCCTCCCAGGCCCCGTGTGAGCCGCTGAGCACAGGGCTCCAAGCCTGACGGGAGGCCACTGGCTGAGCACAGGGCTCCAGGCGTGGTGGGAGGCCGTGGTCCCCATCATGCTCCAGCAAGATGTCAGCACAGGCTCAGGCTCGGGAACGCCTCCTTGCTGCCTGCTTCTCCTCTCTGTTGCCACCCTAACTGCTGTTCTTTCTCTCCAGCTTCTCCTCCTTCTCTAAGGTACCATCTGCTCCTCTGATGAGGAAAATACCAAAGCAGAAACATTAATGGCAGCAGAGAGGAGGTCAGCAGCGTGGAGCAGCGGGTGCCCACCCAGCGTCAGGAGCAAGGCGCCCTGGTGAGGAGCAGGGGAAGGGCGCAGGCTGCGAGTGCCTCCTCGGGTTAGAGCAAAGAACACCTGGATCACAGAAGCTCTCAACGAGTGTTGGCTACCATTATCATTTATTAAGCACCTACTGTGTACCAGCAATTTTAAGCAACAGTCAACGGGCATAGATTTTATTTCAAAGAAACTGGGTGAGAGAGGAGACAGACAGGAAAGCAGGCAAAGAGGTCCCCGTGTGACAAGGGACATGAGAAGCCATAAAAAGGGCCCTCACCCACTCTGGGCACAGGAGGGTTTGCAGGACGAGGGCACAGGGGTCCTGGCCATGTGCCTACAGCCAGCTAAGCTGAGTATGTTTGTGAAGAGAGAGAGGTAAGGACCCAGCTGGAGCAGCTAGATATATGCTCTCAGGGGCCAGGTTGAGAGCCTGGCCACGTTCCAGGGGCAGGACTGATGCCAGCTACGTGTGTAGCTCTGAGACACAGGAGCCTCAGTCAAACCCTCCCCAGTGGGAGAAGCAGGTGGGAGAAGAGGCTCAGCAAGGCCCCTCCAGAGACGAGAGGCAAGACAGCACCCAGGGAGGGTCACTTTCCATGAGTCAGAGATGTCCAGGGCCCGGCTAAGTCAAGGGCAGCGCCGGGCACGGACGGCTCCTCTGAGAGGCCAGAGGTTTCTCATCTCAGCAAGGAGGTTAGACTGGAGACCCTTGTGGGTGAAGGGCACTGAGAGCAGGATGCAGGAGTTGGGAGTGTGGAGAGAGAGGAGCCAGGCCCACGTGGAGGGCCCTGGGGACCTGCAGAATGCCTGGCCCTGCCTCCAGTGTCCTCACCGACTTGCCATCCTAGCCCTTATTATTTTACAACCCCTGGTATAGCATAGGAGGCTTCATCTGAAGGTCTGAACAACTGCCAATTATCCTCAGAAACCGAAAGCCGAGTGTCAGGAGGCCACAGGCAGGTCAAGGCAGGGAGCAGTTTCACTCTGGAGAGGTTTCACTTTTACTTACCAACAACAAGTCTTCTGTAAGGACTATTTGTCTTGCCCTGACCATTCATGTATTAACATCTTAACGTCTTTTCTTAGCATTTTATGACAGTCATACATGTATATGAACTTATATATGTATATAAAACATGTATGTAAACATATACTATAACTTCTATATAAAGATATCAATTTTATCATATTTACTGTTATTTGGTTCAAGGTCTATCATTTAACATTCCATTTGGGAGACTTTTTGTTCTAATTAAAATGCCATTAGTTTTGATATAAGCAAATCTTGTAGCTTTTCCTAGCTGTGAGCTCCATGGGATAAGATTTCCATCTGCTGAGTTCACTCTTGCATCTTTAGCACATGTGATGCTGATACCTAGTTAGTGCTTGGTAATTTTTGTTAGTGAATGATTATTATTCTTGATCCAAGAATGGCAATTTTCTATTGTTTGAGGCTTTCTATTTAACTCTTAAAACATGGAAAACAACATGGAGTACTATGTGATGATAGATTTCAATTTTAGGGCCCACATTTCTTGATCACACACTTTTAATAGAAATTAGCTGTCAAAAAACTAGCCATGCATGGTGGTGGACACCTGTAATCCCAGCTACTCAGGCTGAGAATCGCTTGAACCCAGAAGGCGGAGGTTGCAGCCAGCCAAGATAGCATCGCTGCACTCCAGCCTAGACAGCAAGAGTAAAACTCCATCTCAAATAAAAGAAATAAAGAAATCAGTTGTCAAACCCCAAAGACTAATGAAGCAATGTGCCATAGTCAACATAAAGCTTTTATTTCAGCTAAAGCCACTGAGAAGATGAACAGGTCATGTAGAACCAGCCACAAATCCTCTGTCTCTAGAAATATGTGCAGGTAAGTGTTTACAGGCTTGTTTTTATTCATAATCAACCCCCCAATGTAAAGCAAGAGGCAACCATTCTGCAACTTCTCAGTCACTGGTTCCCAACTCAGCACAAAAAAGCACTTTCAAAATTGCATTTTCTGACCTAAAATTTCACCAATTGGGTGTCCCCAGTCTTCGAATTTTCACCTCTTCTAACATTTCTGATTGTGGTGTAGAAATAGAACAAATTTGGCCGTTCATGTACCCAACTTTTACACATTGGAGAGACTAGTAGAAGCATGTAAACTAAGCATTATTGGTGGTTATGACTCAATGTTGCCCCTAAAAATTTATATATTGAAGACCTAACCCCCAGTACCTCAGAATATGACTCTATTTGTGTTACTGGAAGAATGCTCTTGAGTGAGTTGTCCAGGTCCTTGGCATTTTGAACAAAGAATTGGACAAAATGCACAAAGTAACGAAGGAATGAAACACAGGAATGCAGTATCGAAAGCAGGGATTTATTAAAGCGAGAAAGCACACCACAGTGTGGGCGTGGCCCGAGCGAGCGACTCAAGGACCCATTTACAAAGTTTTCTAGGTTTTAAGTACTTCTTTTGAGGTTCCTTATCTGGATGAAGGATTTGCTCTGTGGCTAAAGGCTGAGGTGAACTGGTGCCATGTGCAGATGAAGGGATGGTCCCTGCTTGGCCCGCAGCCAGTCCAAGGCACTCTCCCTTTCCGTGTGAGCCTTAGTGGAAGCGGGAGGGTTGCAGGGAGAGCAGCCTTTGATTCTTTGTTATTGGTGTGAGAAGATGGAGATTTTCCTTTTGGCTTAGTTGTAAGAAGTTTGAGTTAATTGGCCTTAGGGTCCCCGCTCCCAGACTCAGGTGCTTTCCTTTTGATCCAGCTTTGGGAAATTATTACGAATTGGCCTCAGGTTTTCTGCCCCCAGACCCTGGTGTTTTCTCTTTTAGGTAATTAGCACAAATTGGCCTCAGATTCCTGCCCCAAGACCTTGGAGTTTCTCACTGATTTGGCATGAACTGGCCTTCAGTTCGCTGCCTCCAGACACTACTCTCCTGCCTCTTTTGGAGATAGGGTCTTTACAGGGTAAATGAGTTACAGTGAGGTTATTGGTGTGGGCCCCAACTCACTATGTCAATAAAAAGATTATGAATGTTGTTATGTTGTGTTGTTATGCTATTATAAACATTTGTATATAACTTTTTGTGTTTACACGTTTTGAAATCTCTTGGGTAGATACCTAGAAGTGGAACTTCTGAGTAAGAGGGGAACTCTATTTAACTTTTTGTAAAATTGCCAGTGTTTTACGAAGTGGCTGCACTATTTTATATTTCCATTAGTGTGCAGGGGTTTTTGCATTTCTCCACATCCTCACCAGCATCTGTTATTGTCTTTTTCATTATAGCCATCCTCGTATGGGACCCAAGACAAGATGTAGTCTGGTGGTGGCTCCATTCACTAACACGCCATGCTGCAGCAGCCTGGGTCCTGGGACAGTAGGGGAACCCTGCATACACTCTTTCTCTGGATTAGTAAAGTCATATGGACTCTAGGCAGTGCCCTGTACTGGACTTAGGTATGGCAAGCAACCTTGAGCTGTGAGGTACGAAGTATCATCTCATTGCGGGATTTTTTTTTTTTTTTTTTTTTTTTTTTTTTTCATGTTTTTTTTTTTTTTTTTTTTTTTTGAGACAGGATCTTGCTCTGTCACCCAGGCTGGATGGCTATGGTGCAATCATAGCTCACTGTAACCTCGATCTCTTGGGTTCAAGCAGTCCTCCTGCCTCAGCCTCCTAAATAGCTAGTACTACAGGCACATGCCACCACTCCTGGCTAACCTCATTGTGGTTTCAATTTGCATTTCCCTGGTGGCTAATGATGTTGAGCATGTTTTCATGGGCTTATTGGCCATTTGTATATTTTCTTTGAAAACATAACAGTCTTTTGTTAACTTTACTTGTAATGGCTAAACACAATCCTTTCCCTTTTTAAGATACTTAAGAAAAGCAATACCTTAAAATAATATATCAGCTCATGCCTGTATTCCCAGCACTTTAAAAGCAATACCTTAAAATAATACATCAGCTCACACCTGTATTCCCAGTACTTTGGGAGGGCAAGGCGGGTGGATCACAAGGTCAAGAGATCGAGACCAACTTGGCCAACATGGTGAAACCCCGTCTCTACTAAAAATACAAAAATTAGCTGGGTGTGGTGCTGGGTGCCTGTAGTCCCAGCTACTCAGGAGGCTGAGGCAGGAGAATCATTTAAACCCATGAGGCAGAGGTTGCAGTGAGCCAAGATCATGCCACTGCACTCTAGCCTGGAGACAGAGCAAGACTGTCTCAACAACAAAAAAAAATCAATAATTAGATGAAACCATTGTCTAGATAACTCTCCTTTGCTGATTCTGTTCTTGGCACTCAGAAATGCCAGCAATCCATGAAGACCTGCAGTCCCCATACAAAGAGAGGCACAAAACATAAGAATTATTAGTTTAAGTCACATTGTACACTGAATTTGGTGGTGGGTGGTTTTTATCTTCTTTAGGGAAGCTTAAAACAATACATATTTCATCCTACTAAGAGAGTTAAGCTTGCTTCATCTGCTTAGTGTCCTGAAGAAATTTCACAAGAGATTATGAGAAAATGTAGTTTCAACACCAGCAATGGCAGCAATATCCACAACCTGTTGTGGAGATTTTATAAGCTTTTCTGTTTGAAAATCAGTTTCTAAAAATGAATTGGTTGCAATAAGGGAATGATAATTCTACTTATATAGGGCAGTAGAGGAAAAGCTGGAAAAAGAGCACAAGCAAACTTGAATGCTGATGCAGTTTTATTCATTCAGCAATTTATATAAAGACATAAATAGGGAGAGCCCATTTATAGGCCTGCCACCACCACCACCTGCACCCATGCCACCCTTGGGATGAAGACTGACAGCAAAGGGATGCCAAATAATATTCCATGCAACTGGAAATCAAAAGCATACAAAAATGACTATACTTATGTCAGACAAAATAGACTTTAAGTCAAAAATACATGAAAATAGACAAAGAAAATCATTAAATGATGAAGAAATAAATTTAGCAAGAAAGTATGACAATTATAAATATATACACACCCAACACTGGAACACCAATGTAAAGCAAATACAATTAGAGCTTTATTATTTATTTACAATGTAAAATAAATACAATTAAAGGGAGAGATAGACCCTCAATGTAATGACAATTATATACATACCCAACACTGGAGCACCAGTGTAAAGCAAATACAATTAGAGCTTTATTATTTATTTATAATGTAAAATAAATACAATTAAAGAGAGAAATAGACCCTCAATGTAATAATACAGCTAGTGCTCGACTTACGACCACGATTGGTACCGACAGACCGGTCGTAACACGATTTGGTCGTAAGTTGAGTAGGCTATATGCACGCGGAGATGGTAGTGCTGCCGGAAGCTGGTCCACACTGTCGTACGCCCAGCTGGGCAACGTTTGCGCTGCCAGACGCAGAGCAGTCGTGGCTAGCGATTGTGGTCGTAAAGTCGAATGGTCCTAAGTTGCATAGGTCGTAAGTCAATCAATACTTGTAGCTGGAGACTTTGTGAAAGAAAAATAATCTTGGGGCCCCAAAATCACTAAGCTAAAGGGAAAAGTCACACTGGGAATTGCTTAGGACAAACCTGCCTCCCATTCTATTCAGTCACACCTCTGCTCACTGAGATAAATGCATATCTGATTGCATTTAGCCTTTGGAGGGGCTAATCAGAAACTCAAAAGAATGCAAACATTTGTCGGTTACCTACCTATGACCTGGAGCTCCCTCCCTCCTTCAAGTTGTCCCGCATTTGCTTCGCGTCATCCTGCCTTTCCAGACTGAACCAATGCTCAGCTTACCTATGTTAATTGATGTCTCTTGTCTCCCTAAAATGTATAAAGCCAAACTGTGCTCTGAGCACCTTGGGTGCATGTCATAAGGACCTCCTGAGGATATGTCATGGGTATGCATCCTCAACCTTGACAAACAAACTTTTTAAATTAACGGAGACCTGTCTCAGATATTCAGGGTTCACATTTTGTTAACCATGGAGGGATTCTGAATGGAGATGCCCCTTAAACTTTGACAACTCCTGACATTGCTTGGTACCAGCATGAGCTAACTTTATGGCTCAAGCCAATAGGACAATTTGCTGAGGTCTGGGAGCACCCCCTCTAGATGATACAAGAGCTAGAAAAAAAATATTTAGGCAGTTAGTGAGGGTAAGAGAGTCCTCAGCAAGGTTTGCCTTTTAATAAAAAGCAGCCCCAAATCATTTCTCTTCTAACAAAGAGCAGCCTGAAAAATCAAACTGCAGACAGAAAAGCAAGCTAGAAGCTTGCATGGGTGAATGCTGGCAGCTGTGCCAATGCGAAAAGGCTACCTGAGGGCCAGGCATGTTCAACATGAAGGCTCCGTCTTCCCTTTTCTTTGTCTACCACACGTACAGAAAGGAACAGATAACATGGGGCTGGCCAGGCTAGAAATACTACTGATTTTTGTATGTTAACTGTGTATCCTGCTACTTTACTGAGTTCATTTAGCAATTCTAACAGTTTTTGGTGTAATCGTAAGGTTTCTCTAAATATAAGATCATGTCATCTGCAAACAAGGACAATTTGACTTTTTTTTTTTTTTTTCATTTGGATGTCCCTTATTTCCTTCTCTTGTCTAATTGCTTGGGCTAGAACTTCCATCACTGCAATGAATAAAAGTGATGACAGTGAAAATCCTGTCTAATACCAGATCTTAGAGGAAAGGCTGGATGTTAACTGTAGAGTTGTCATATATGACCTTTATTGTTTTGAGGTGTGTTCCTTCTATACCCCATTTGTTAAGAGTTTATCATGAAAAGATAATGAAAGTATGTTAACTGAAATAAGCCAGGTACAAAAAGATAAATATTGCATGTTTTCACTCATATGGGAACTAACTAAGTTTATCTCATGGGTATAAAGAGTAGAATGGTGGTTAGCAGAGATTAGTAAAGGTAGGGGGGAGGTTGGGGAATAAAGAGAGGTTGGTTAATGGAGAACAAAACTACATTTCAATAGAAGGACTAAGTTCTTGTGTTCAATGGCACAGTAGGCTATAATTTTTGTACCTCAAAATAGCTAAAAAAAAAAAAAATTTTGTGATGTTCCCAATACAAAAAAAAAACTGATAAAATTCTGAAGTGATGAATATCCCGATACCTGGATTTGATTATTATGTATTATATGCATGTGTCAAAATATCACATGTACCCCATAAAATATCATATGTACAATTATTATGTATACATTAAAAATGTACATTGAAGAGACATAGTGATAAGTGGTTTTTACTTCAGTCCAATTTATATTTCAGATTAAAGGTTATTTGGAGAGTAGTTCAGAATGTAGTTCAAGAAACTTTTAGCTCAGACCTGCTAAAAACCCAGTCGTGAGCACAAAGAAAGGAACTCCACGCCCTCCTTTTGTCCTCCTGGCTGGGGCAGTGAGGAAGGGTCAAAAGGGCTTGGGGTCTGATGGATACAGTGCCCAGATGGATAGAGTACCCTGATGGATACCCTAACCCCTTCCATGAGGCAGAGTTGTTGCTGGGAAAGGTTGAGCCCTAGGGACTGTTCTGCCTGTCGTCTTGAGTCCAGGTGCTGCGGAGGGAATGCTCAACTCAATGGATTGTGAGCAGGGTGTTGCTGGTCACTTCCAGGAGGGGAGAGTGGAGATGCCTGGGCTAGAGTAGAGTGAGCTGTGTAGAGGCCTAGGGGAACTACTGGAGAGGCTTTCATATCTTCACTGGGGTGGGGGGTAGTTACATGGGCAAGTTTGCTGATACTCATCAGTCTGCACACATACATTTTATTGGATGTATATCCTGCATAATATATAATTTTGTGTACAATTTGATTCTAAATAAAACAAACATGGTCAAAAGAGCTTTACAAATTAGAAAGTATTGTGGAAAGACAAGGGCCTTATTTGTCATTAGTCCAACCATACGGTGTGAGTGTAGAATTCTGCGGAGTTTCGTAGATATGGGAGCTTATCCTAGAGCCCAGGCTGGGCCTAAGGAAGAATTGTCGGTAAGGGGCTTTAGCTTCGGGGCAAAGTATGAGACCTGGCTCAGGCACCAGAGGACAGGAGTCTAGAGTTAAGCATGAACAACCACGAGAAATAAAAGGGTTAGTGGCACTTTGCTCAATTCCCGGCTCTGGATAACGAAGTGGGAGCCAGTAATGCATGGACGTACATCCGTAGGGCACTAGTTTATCCTCCATTAATAGGATGAAAAACATCTACCCCTGGGCAGGTACCCACGATTTCTGTTTCAGCTTCTTGCTGCCCTTTCTGCTGTCTTTCCACCTTCATCCTGCAGTCCAGGCAAGCTTCCCAGAATGGAAACCTAATCCCACTCTCTCTCACTTACTATACACTGACTCCCCATGGCCCTCAGTCTGAAGCCAGAGTCATCTACGGTGTTGTGGAGACCTCTGGGATCGGATCCTGCTTGCCCTTCAGGCAGCCTCCCATGTGACCCTTTGCTGTTACCCAAATATGGCACTGCTTCCTCACATCAGCCTTGAGCACTGGGGCTTCCAGAACAGGTCAGCTGCTAGTGCAGACCATGTAGATAAGAGGCAGAGAAGCCCCCACTGCAGTCTGTGAGGCCATGGTGTCAGCAGCCACGGAGGGCCTAGGAAGGGTGAGTGAAGTGGATAGGAGATTCTGAGACTGAAACAGAAGCAGCTATAACCTTAGTGAGGTTGGCACAGTCCGAGGGAGCTGAGCTGGGACAATTCCTTCTACATCAGCATTTCTTGTGGCCTCTACTCTTCCTAGTGTGCTTAGAGAGCACCTTCCAGACTACAGTCTTCTGCTGTTAACATTTACTCCTTGCCAAGCTCTGTGCTAAGCTTCACAGGGAGATCTATGTTTACAGATCTCACAACCCCATGTAGCAGACCTTAGCACTATCCCCATTACACAGGTGGGGACACGAAGGCCCAGAGAGGAAAAGTCTCTTGCTCAGGGTTCCAGGGCCGGAATTATGAGCGTAAGTGATGGATGCCACTGCCAGCTCTGGCCCCTAGGCCATTCTGCACAGCTCTCTGGGCCCTCTCTCTCTCTCTCTCTTTTTAATTGTCAGCCAGCTGCAGACAGAGCACTTAACTGAGAGTCCACTAAGTCATGGGGGATGGTGGAACCATGGGATAAAAGCAGCGTGACACCTGGTGGGGCGCGGTGGCTCACACCTGTAATCCCAGCACTTTGGGAGGCCAAGACAGGTGGATCACTTGAGGTCAGGAGTTCAAGACCAGCCTGGCCAATATGGTGAAACCCCATCTCTACTAAAAATAAAAAATTAGCCATGCATGGTGGCATGCACCTGTAATCCCAGCTACTTGGAAGGCTAAGGCAGGAGAATCACTTGAACTCAGGAGGCAGAGGTTGCAGTGAGTTGAGACCGTGCCACTGCACTACAGCCTGGGTGACAGAGAGAGACTCTGTCTCAAAAAAAAAAAAAAAAAAGGAAGCATGAGAAGCATGATACCTTCCTTAGACTTGGAGAACAGCTGTCCCAGACAGATGCCCAACCAGGAGCATCTATATGGAGTTTAAGTTGCTGAGAAATAAAGTCACATTGTGTGATTTGTTTTTTTTTTAACTAAGGTATGGTATGTTTGTTATAGCAGCATAACCTAGACTATCATATTAAGAAGTATGGCCAGGCACGGTGGCTCATGCCTATAATCCCAGCACTTTGTGAGGCAGGCGGATCCCTGGGTCAGGAGTTTGAGACCAGCCTGGCCAACATGTTGAAACCCTATCTCTACTTAAAAAAAAAATACAAAAATTAATTAGCTGGGCATGGTGGTGTGTGCCTCTAATCCCAACTACTCAGGAGGCTGAGGCAGGAGAATTGCTTGAACCCAGGAGACAGAGGTAGCAGTGAGCCAAGATCACACCACTGCACTCCAGCCTGGGCAACAGAGCAAACTCCAGCTCAAAAAAAAAAAGTAATAGCAACTTTACAACGGAGAAACCTGAAAGACTAACCCTAACCTTAACAACACCTATAATATGACACACTGACATCATGCATCTCCTGATAAAATGCACTGAGGCAGGCACATCATTGCTGTAGTTTTCTTGCCACAAATGCATAACCTCAATCTGATCACAAGAAAACTTCAGACGAGTTCAGATTGGGAAACATTCTACAAAATGATTGGACAATACTCTTAATTATCGAGGTCTTGGTAGATTCCAGAACTGTTACTGTTTGAAGGAGACTGAGGGGACATAACAATTAAATGCAAAGAATTGGATTCTGGACCAGGGAAAAAAAGGACATTCATAAAAATTGGTGAAATGCAAATGAGCTCTGTTCCTTAACAATATTGTTTCAATGTACATTTCCTGCTTTCAGTAACTGTATTGTGATTCTCTAAAATGTGAACGTGAGGAGAAGCTGCCTGAAGGAGATAGTGGAACTCTCTGTACCAATTTTTGCAACTTTTCAGTAAGTCTAAAATTACAGTTCAAAATAACAAGCTGAAATAAGTAAGAGTGCATGTGCTGATGGGTTGCCATCACATGACCTTTAGGTGGCTTTGTCCTTGACGCACTGTCAGCAATCCGGACTAATGTTGACCTACATCAGTTTACAAAAGGAAATTTATTATAGCAAACCCCATGTTTCCAAGTTCAGCTCAAAAGGCCCACCTTAATTACTAGACCTGGACCTCTGGGTATATTCGATTGAATGGTTTTCTTGCTCCCTTGGTCTTTGATATGGAGTTAGTTACTCTGTGCTTGATTATAAGCTCTCTGAGGGCTGGACCGGGGCTCTGTAGCCACATTCCATTCTGCACAAGACTGATAAAACTTCCTCAGCTGGGAATGCAGCCCAGCATTGCCAGCTGCCCGGTGAAGCCTAGACAGGAGGCGTACGCTGGTCTTCAGCAGCCCCTCCAAACCCTCTTTGGGCCCCATTGTGATGGGACGCTGAGGTGACATTGCTGTTTTCTTCACGCGCTGTGGACTTCTGACCGCAATCAGGACAACTGTTGAAAAGCCATATTTGGCCAATACTGAAGGAGTTTCTGTGTTGGTACTGGGCCAACACAAGGCCTTATAGGGTAGGCTGGGGACTCCTTGTGTGTGAGAGTGGGGATGGTGGCATGTCGGTCCCCAGGGTACGGGGCTACAAGGTCAAAGGGTTGGCTTCTCAGAAGCAAGATGAGCAGGGAGCAGGGATATCATCGGATCCCAGAAACAAACGTGCACAGGTTTCAAAGGCAAGGACTCCACCTCTAGCCCAGAAGTGGGCGGTGACGCTAGAGGGCAGCTCAAATGAAGCCCAGCCCAGAATGCATAAGGACAGACTTGGGCAGTGACAGGACCAGTGCTTTAATAATGGGGTAACAAGGCAGCTGTCAGCATTACCTGGAGATGTGTGACTCCCACTTACTGGGCAGTTAAACAGGACGGGTGGGGAAAGAGGGTAGCAGCACCCCAGGGATGCTGCTTGAAGGTCAGCCCCAGGACCTCAGAGCAGCAGTCCCAGCAGAAGGAGACTGGCAAGCACCAGGAAGTTGAAGGAAGCTTTGAAGCCCATGTTATGGGAAGCAGCCGGTGTAGACATGGGCGTTAAGCTGTTTGCATCTGTACACTCGAACTTTTGAAAGATGACTCCTCCAACTGCCTTATTTTCACCAGACAGGAACTGACAGGTGGAGTTACTGACACTGGAACAGCTTTTCAGCACAAGATGCTTAGACTCAGTTTCTGTGAATGCAAAGGAGACAGTAGGGACCCCACTCAGTCCTCTGTCCTTCCACCCACGCCCGTTCTTCGTTCGTCACCTGCAGCGTGGTAGCCCAGTGACCGGCAAAAGCTAGTCTGCTCCTGAAACCCACATAGGAAGAAGGAGCCTGCGCATCCAGAGTCAAGGTCACGATGAGGCCAGAGGCCTAGACTCCCACCTACACCTAACCCTGGAGGAAGCAGACTCCTGGAGGTGAGGGGCAAGCCCAGGCTAAAAGATGAGGGTCAGCACTGGACCTGAGACTCACACCTGTGTCCCTGTGTAGCTGGCAGGTAGAGAAGCCAGGAACAGGCTCAAAAGGCAGTTCTCTGTCCTCAGTTCAGGACTTCCCTCTCCCCTTCTAGGGTTTGCTTTCAGTCCTCGCTCCTCTCTGGACCTGAGTTCTCCCTGCCTGAGTCTTCCCTGAGAAGAAGGAAAGGCCACTGAAGGGAAGTAGGAGACCAGGGCATATCTCTGCCATAAATTGGAGTTCTGCTATGTTTAATCATGTTTTGATGTTCAGGTACTAGGAAAAGGCCAAGGGCATTTGCAAAGATGTAATAATGATAGCAGCTACCATCTACTGAGCACTCACTGTGTGCCCCACCTGCTCTGTCAGCTGCAATTCGAACAGCCCTGGAAGCTGGGCCCTCAGAGGAAAGGGACTCAAGGAGGTGAAGTGACTCCACCTGCCACTTGTCAGGGGCAGAGCTGCAATTTGAGTTCAAGGCTGGCTCTGGGACCAGGGAGGGTGGCTTGTGCCTGTAATCTTAGCACTTTGGGAGGCTGAGGTGAGAGGACTGCTTGCAGCCAGGAGTTTGAAACCACTGGGTAACATAGTGACAACCTGTTTCTATAGAAAATTACAAAGTTATGCAGGGCTGGTGGCACACGCCTGTAGTCCCAGTACTTGGGAGGCTGAGGTGGGAGACTGGCTTGAGCCAGGAGTTTGGGGCAGCTGTGAGCCAGCAATCACACCACTGCATTCCAGCCTAGGTGACAGAGTGAGATCCTGTCTCAAGCAACAACAAACGCTGACTCTAAACTTGCTTGGAAAAGGAGTGAGAAACCTCCAAATGCTGTTTTATAGCAAGCATCAGTGCTGAAGTTTTTGTTTTGTTTTGAGATGGAGTCTTGCTCTGTAGCCCAGGCTGGAGTGCAGTGGAGTGATCTTGGCTCACTGAAGCCTCTGTCTCTCAGGTTCAAGCAATTCTCCTGCCTCAGCCTCCCCAGTAGCTGGGACTACAGGCACACACCACCATGCCTGGCTAGTTTTTGTATTTTTAGTAGAGATGGGCTTTCACCATGTTGGCCAGGCTGGTCTTGAATCCCTGACCTCAAGTGATCAGGCTGCCTCAGCCTTTCAAAGAGCTGGGATTACAGGCATGAGCCCCCACACCTGGCCAGTGCTGAAGATTGATTTAGAGTGAGGTAGGAAGGTGTGTTTCATGGAACATTTGTACTGTACTAAAAGAATGATCTTGGACAAAAACAAACAAAACTACCCCTATATTTATGATAGCTTTAGTTTGTCTGGCTTTCAGCTTAAGCCGAATCCTATGAGAAAAAAGAAAATCTATCCCTTTTATCAGACCTGGAAACCAGATAAGCAGAGAGAAAATCCTTCTGATGTCATGTTGCCCTAGACACAGCTTTAGAATTAAAAATCATAGCAGTTTAGACATCCCAGATATTTTAAAAGTGAAAGAGCTTTAAATGCATTTTACTAAGGGAAAGAAGGCATTTTGAAAATGCTACATAATGTATGATTTCAACTCTAGTATAGTGTGGAAAAGGCAAAACTGTGGAGGCAGTAAAAATATCAGTGGTTGGCCAGGGGCAGTAGTTCATGCCTGTAATCCCAACACTTTGGGAGGCTGAGGTGGGCAAATCACGAGGTCAAGAGATTGGGACTATCCTGGCCAACATGATGAAACCCCGTCTCTACTAAAAATACAAAAATTAGCTGCGCGTGGTGGCGTGCACCTGTAGTCCCAGCTACTCAGGAGGTTGAGGCAGAAGAATTGCTTGAACCCAGGAGATGGAGGTTGCAGTGAGCCGAGATCGCACCACCGCACTCCAGCCTGGCGATGGAGCAAGACTCCATCTCAACAACAACAACAACAAGACCAGTGGTCGTCAGAGCTTAGAAGGGAGGGAGGGATGAGTAGGTAGAGCACAGAGGAGTTTTCAGGCAGTGGAAATACTCTGTATGGCACTACTACAATGGTGGCTATGTATCATTGTACATTTGTCCAAACGCAAGGAATATATACACCAAGAGGAAACCCTAATGTAAGCCACCAACTTTGGGAGATAATGATGTATCAATGTAGCCTCAATGATTATAACAAATGTCCCCCTCTGGGGGGGATGTTGACAATGGAGAAGTTTGCATGTTGGGAGCATGGGTACATGGGAAATTTCTATAACTTCTGCCCAGTTTTTCTGTGAATCTAAAACTACTCTGAAAAATAAAGTGCACTTAAAAAAATAATAAAGGGGTTCAGGGCTGGGCACTGTGGCTCACACCTATAATCCCAGCACTTTGGGAGGCTGAGGCTGGTGGATCACCTGAGATTAGGAGTTTGGGACCAGCCTGGCCAACATGGGGAAACCCCGTCTCTACTAAAAATACAAAAAGCAGCCAGGGGTGGTGGCTTATGTTTGTAATCCCAGCTACTCAGGAAGCTGAGGCAGGAGAATCGCTTGAACCCAGGAGACAGAGGTTTCAGTGAACTGAGATCGCACCACTGCACTCCAGCCTGGGTGACAGAGTGAGACCGTATCTCAAAAAACAAAAAAAAGAGGTTCAGAATAAGCATGGCCCTTGATGCTACTGAAAAATAAATGATTACAGGTAAACACTGATTCTGATGCTATAATTGACACTTCACAAATATTAAAATCAAACTGTACCTGGATATTAGTGCTCTTAAACTCTTACTACTTTGGCAGAGACTGGCTTGTTGTTCATTTTAGCTTCATGCCTCTTTCCTTCCTTCTGGGTCATACTACTCTACGTTCTCAGCCTGGCTATCTTACTGGGTCCTAGTCAATGGAATGTGGAAGGGAGTGATGCATTCACGTCCAGGCCTAATCCATAAAATCCCTCCTGCCTTCCTCTACCACCTCTCTTTTCTACTGCTGGCAAGACGCAGAGGACACAGTACAGAGCTGCCAAGGCTTGGTGGGTGGGGGCCAGAGCTACAAGACAGAAGGAACCCATGCCTCAGACTCTGCAATGAACTGCTCCAGCAAGAAATAAATATCTATTGTATTGAACATAGGCTTTGGAGGTTGTTCTTTAACTCTTTAACTAGTTAAGGTTTCTAAATTTTCTCAGCTTTAATTTCTAAGACCGCATATACTGATAGATGGAGTCCACATAAACAAAAGTTATTTGGGGTCCTCAATAATTTTTAAGACACAGAGTCATAACAGAGGGCCTGAGATCACACAATTTGAGAATGACTGATGGGCACTAATGCCCTCTCACACCACCTGAAGCACTTGTACTGTCTGTCCTCACTAAGAAAGAGGGGAAGCTTGGCAGAAGTGCTGGTTTGCCCCATCTGTTTCCTACATAATCGCTGTAAGTCAGATGTTAATGCCATCTGGATATGCCCTCAAGTGCCTGCACTTGCAATGTCCCCCTGAGGGAAAGGAGAACAGGTGAAAAAGGAAGAGCCAGGGCTGGGAGGACACAGGAGGCTGCCCGCAAGGCCAGCACCCACCCAGGGCATCGCCGATGTTGTTAACAGCAATTAACTAACCTTAAAAAATTCATTACTCTGTAACTATTTGGGCAAATGTTAGAAATGTGTATTTTACAATGGTTAGTATCAAATTCCTTTTGTAGAAAAGGACAATTGGTTGGACTTTAAAACCCAATTTGACTCTTTCTGCCAGGTGATCCAAGCTACCAAAAGCCAACACCTCTTAGTGACAAGTAAAGAGGAAAAGTGTAGATATAAAAGGAAATAAAAGTTGCACCCACCCTCACCTATGCAGTGATGCAACCTAGTAAAGATGTAAATGGGCCCACGCCTGTAATCCCAGCACTTTGGGAGGCCGAGGAGGGTGGATCACGAGGTCAGGAGATCAAGACCATCCTGGCCAACATGGTAAAACCCTGTCTCTACCAAAAATGCAAAAATTAGCTGGGTGTGGTAGCAGATGCCAGTAATCCCAGATTCTTGGGAGGCTGAGGCAGAAGAATCGCTTGAATCGGGAGGTGGAGGTTGCAGTGAGCTGAGATTGTGTCACTGCACTCCAGCCTGGGTGACAAAGTAAGACTCCATCTCAAAAAAAAAAAAAAAAAAAAAAAAAATAAGAAGCAAATGTCAGGAGTGGTGTGATGCATGTAGACAGACATGACTTGATTATAAGCCACAGGAGACTAGAGTTTGAGAGAAGCGCAGCCCGGGAGAAACAGCTCTAGTGAAAGAAGGTGAAAACAGCAACTAGCTCAAGGCCCCATTAACAGCCTCTTGATTTCAAAGACATTATGACCCTGCCGCCTCGTCCCACGACTCCGCTGGTCCTTCTGTGTTAACTCAGAATTTATGAACCAAGACTCGACATGTTTCCAACTCAAGTCCCACATGGGAATTAGAACTCCAAGACTTAACAGTCTTCCAGTCTGCAACTAGAAAGATGCACTGTTCGTTTTCATAACATTTCCAGGGTTTCCCACTGCAGGAAGTTCCATTAGATTCAAAACAAGCAGGGCACTCTGTGCTGCTGGACACATTCTTCAGTGGAGAGTCTGGTAGAGTAAGAGTCATGACTCAGGACAGTGTTTTCAGACAGAACGTGGGGGGAAGGGGATAGCCAAGCGAATAAACCACCAAAGAGATCCGAGAACGGAGGAATCGCATCCTTGGGAATCTCAGATGTAGCCTGGAAAACACCATGTCCCCTCAAAATATTTACTACACACTCCATAGATCTGACCTCACAGACTATCTCATCTTCACGAACTATGGTTCATCGATGTGTTGGCATATAGACTGAGAAAGGTAAGATTTTGAGCTAAAACCAAACTATAGTCAACGTCAGCATTAGCTAGCCATTCTGAACATGAGACGGCAAGTGTGTAACTGTTACTAACCTTGTTCTGAACAAATGAACACAGGCCATTATTTAACATTATGACTAGAAGAAAAAAATGTACAATGAAACCAGTTCTGCTGTTCCTTAACTGTGCTTTATGACCATGGCCAATAAATTTTGCCTTTTCAGCCATATTTTCTGTTCTTCAGAAAGAGAGCTGTGGTCTAGATCAGCAGATCTCAAATTAAACCCCTGAGTCCCTGAGACCCTTGCAGGGAGTACTGCAATGTTCTGACAATATTCATGATAATACTAAGATATTATTCACTTATTTTACTCTCTTTCCCTTGTGAATGTAAAGTGGAGCTTTCCAGAGGCTACATGATGTGTGAGACTGTAACAGACTAAATGCACAAGTTAATATGAGAATCCAGCTGTCTTCTATTAAGACAGAAACTAAACACTTTGCAAAAGGTACAATAGCAATGCCACCCATCCCATTAAATATCTTTCTTTTGGAAAATATAGTTATTTCTATGTAAAAACATTATTAATGTTGATGTGTAATGGGTTTTGGTTATTCTGGAGAACTAGTTACAATTTCTAAATTGTCTTGGTTTTAATTTCTAAGACAGTATGTATTGGTAGATGGAGTCCACATAAATGAAAGTTCTTTGGGGTCCTCAATAAATTTTAAGACACAGAGTGGTAACAGAGGGCCTGCGATCACACAATTTGAGAACAACTGATGGGCACTGATAAAGCCCCTCACACAACCTGAGTGCTCGTACTGTTCGTCTTCACTAAGAAAGAGGGGAGGCGTGGCAGAAGTGCTGCTTTGCCCGGTCTGTTTCCTACATCATTGCTGTAAGTCAGATGTTAATGCCATCCGGATATGCACTCAAGTGTCTAGACTTGCGACATCCACCCGAGGGAAAGGAAAACAGGTGAAAAAGGGAGATCCAGGGCTGGGAGAACACAGGAGGCTGCTCGCAAGGCCAGCACCCACCCAGGGCATCGCTGGTGCTGTTACACTCCTTTCCTTGGCAGCACTGGCTCACAAAATGAAAGTGTTCTTCAGCACACACGTGGACAGCGAGGGCTGTAACATGTGTCTCCTCACTGCAGTTCTCCGCGGAGCAGGACGTATTCTGGTATGATCCGGTTGCTCTCTCTACACAAAGACAAACACAGACTGTCAGCCCCCGTAAGGAGCAGGTGTGGGGAAGGTAGGGACCGTGAATTGCAAGTGCTTCAGGCAAAGGCAGAAAATGCAACCACAGTTCAGTGCAGCTTTAAAGACACTGGAGAGGGTTTTCCGGAATAGCAATGATAATCATAATAATTCTTCCCCATCAGGTAGTTCCTTCTTTCAGTAGGAGACTATCAGAGGTGTAGGTTAAACTCCAGGCAAAAGGCTGATGGGGAGCCTGAAAATGGGTGGTCCAGGCGGGCAGCCCCTGAAGCCACTAGACAGTCCTAAGATCTGTGGAAATGATCAAGCAGACGTGACGAGCCTCATGTGCAATATGACATCCACAGTTCCTGCCTAAAAATTGAACCTGAATCCAGTCAAGCTTCTAGCCAGAGCTACCTGAGAGCCATGAGCTATTTGTACCGATTTAAATTTAAACTTTATTAATTAAAATCTAATCAAATTTAAAATTAAGTTCCTCGGTCATAGTAGCCGTATTTCAAGTGCTCAGTAGCCATATGTGACTACAGTATGGGACAGTATTACTGTAGATAATTCCATCATTGAAGAAAGTGCTACTAGATAGCACTGCTTCCCTATACAAGAAATACTGAGAACAGGAGAACAAGTTAAATGATATCCTAGGAAGCAATCAACCACAACTAGAAAAAGGGACAGCTACAGGGCAAATGACCCACTTCTCCAACAAATCAATAGAATTGAACAAAAAATGATGGAAGCTGTTATAAAACAAATTAGGCTTAACAGACCTAACAGCAAAATGCAATGTGGGGATTTTGCTTGGATCCTAATTCCACACATAGACCATGTCATGACATGTTTGAAACAACTGAGAAATGTTTAATATGGCCTGGGTATTAGAAGAAATTAAAGAATTACAGCTAACTTTCTTAGACATGATAACAGTATGTGTCTTAGTTCATTTTGTGTTACTATAACAGAATGCCATAGATTGAGTAATTTATAAAGAAAAGAAATTTATTTTTTATGATTCTAGAGTCTGGGAAGTACAATATCAAGTTCCAGCCTCTGGTGAGGACTTTCTTCTGCATCATCCCATGGCAGAAGGGCAAGAGATAGTGACAGCAAGTGAGGGAAAGAGAGGGCCAGACCCCCTTTTATCAGGAACCCACCTCCACATTAATGATGTTTATCCATTCACAAGGGTGGAGTCCTCATGGCCTAATCACCTCTTAATAAAATCACAATGGCAATTAAGTTTCAACATTAATTTTGGAGGGAATATCCAACCATAGCAGGATGATAGTTATGTAAAAAAAAAAAAGTATTATCAGAGATACATAGTGAAGTATTTATGGAGAAAATGACAAATGGCACGTACATACACACACATTATATAAATATAAATATGTATATGTATATTTATATAATGTTTACTTTAAAATACCATAACCAAAAATATTATATTAAAAAAAAACTATAGCCAAAAAATAGCAAAATGTTAATAACTGCTGACATAGGGTAGTTGTTACCTGGCAATTCGTTACACTCTTCTTCCTACTTTAAACATACATAAAGTATGTTTGAATGTGTGTATTATAAAAAAGTAAAGAGCCCTAAGTGCTCTGAGAAAGAGGTTACAGTAAGGGTTATACTCAACACACCCTGTGGGGAAGTCCTGAATGCGGAAAGAATGTTTGATCTAGAAGAGGAGGAACCACAAGGAAGAGAAAAGGAAGAATGAAAGCATCCTGAGCAGATCTGCCTGTTAATTTAACTAAGAGCTGCCCTTGCTTCTCACATCCACTTATATGTGTCTAGAATGAAGCTTTGTGATCAAGGGCAGCCATTTCCAAAACACGTCAGGGTTTCTTGTCTGCACCATCCCTGTGTTCTTGTCTGGCTCTGGGTCGTCTCAGCCACACGTTGTTCCTCCTGGGAATCGCCTTTGTAAGTTCCCCTGCCCTTGCACGGCATGTCCCCATCTCTGCCTTTCCTCCTCCCTGGTCATCCTCTCTAGCTCCTGCCCACTGCCAATCCCAGAGGCAGAAAGGACACACACACCCAGACTCACCTAAAGAAGAGTTGGCTGAGGAACTGATGCAGCTGGTGTTGGCATGTGAGGGACATTCAGTGGCAGCGCTGCTGACACAGGACTTTTCCCATGACTTACACTGCACACAGCTCAGGGATTCTGAGGAGATAAGATACCCAACGTCTGTCAGCTTCAGTAGACATTTATAGAGCATACTCTATGCTAGGAAAGGCACTGCTCCCACCTTGCAGTGAAAGACACAGATGGGGTGGCATCGCTGCCCTCTGGGGATCCCGAAATTGATGCTATGAGATGCAGCCACCCTAATTAGTTTCTCCCGCTGCTCACTATTCCCCAGTGGAAAGATCCAACCTTGAACAACAGTACAGAGTGGCCCCATTGAAAGCAGGCTGCACAGATAGGTCCCCTGGTCCTCTCTGTCCACAATGTAACACGTGAGGCCCTCAGGGCTTTGAGAGCCAGAAGACACTGGTGAGGTGGAAAAGGGGGTCTCCATTTTAAAGAGGGGCCTGTGGCTTCTCTTACCTACAGCGGAAACCAGAAGCACTGCCATGAGACCAGCAATGAGGATGCCTTTCATGGTGCTGGAGCTGACTTCTCCCAAGGACGGGGCCGTGGAGCCTCAAGCCTAAAGAGACACAAAGAAGGCAGTCCTAGGGCCTTGGAGGGCTGCCTGTCATCACCTGGGGGTTTTAATCACACTGTAACAAGCCCAGTACTCAGTCCATCCTTGTGGCAGAAAGAATCAAAGTCCTGAGCTGGGAGCGAAAAGCTGTGACACAGATTTCAGGCTGCCCCACACAGAAGTCCAAGTTTTCTTAATCTCAGCCTGCAGAAGCAGCTACACATGGATTTGAAACACAGCCAGGGGGCGTTTTCCCTGGAGCCAATTCAGTTGCAAAAATGTGCAGGCAGATTAATTTTTAGTTTCACTGGGGATGGGGTTCAAGAGGAAAGAGCTGGCTGGGGTCTGTGCCCCTCCCTCCCCCAGAGCACAAAGGCCCTCCTCCAGCCAGCTGTTCCCGCATTCACATTTTACACTTAGAGTTCTGTTGTTGCTGCCACCACCACCACAATAGGCAGACACCTATTGAGCACTTACTCTGTTCCAAGCACTTTATAGGTATTAATTCATGTAATTCATCTACTGTAGCAGCAGGTACTATAATTAGCATCCCAAGAAAAACGAAGCCTTTGAAGGGTTGGGTAATGCACTCAAAGTCGAGGTCTTACTTCTGGGAGGTATCAGAACTGGAGTTTCACGTCTGTCCCTAACCACCAGCGCACAGGGCCCTCCACTACTCCCAGGGTCCTCGGCCTGGACATGCTCAACCTGCAGCACTAAATCAGAGTCCCCCATGCACTTCCGAGTCCTGCGTCACCAAGCTCTCAGCACCCTGCGTTCCCTGCCTGCAGATTGTCTGAGTTATAGACCTTTGAGGATTGCTAAGGTTTGGTTGTATTCGTGAGAATTCTGAATTAGAACTCCCAGAATTTCAACTTGCTTGTGCGTCAAAGCAGCACAGAGGGCAGGTGTCTGGCTCTGCCCTGAGCGCTTCTTAATCATTATCTCATCTACCCTATAAACAGTTGCCATGAGCCACACATGGCTATTTATGACTCTTCCAGGTTAGATAAAGTGAAGCGTTCTGTTTCTCAGTAGCACTGGCCACATTCCAAATGCTAAGAGGCCACACGTGGCTGGTGGCTGCTATATTGGCCACTGCAGGCACAGGACATTTCCATCATTGCGGAGAGGCGCATTGGACAGTACTGTGTGACAGAGGCTATCACCCCACTCCACAGGTGCGAAAACTGCAGCGTGGAGGGATAACAAAGTGACCCAACTCGCTCAGCTTACAAGGGCCTAAGTCAGCGCTCTATTCTAGGGCCTCCCAGCTCCAAAGGCTAGCTGCACCACAAGAGCTGCTACTGACTGAGACAGAATAGCCTTCATCAGGAAGCCCCTACTCCCACCTCAACACACACGCATATCACACCACACACACACACACACCACACCCCATACATCACACACACCACACACATCACACACAGACCACATCACGCACCCCACACACACCACTCACACACACCACACACATCACACACACACACCACACACATCACACACACACATCACGTACCACACAAACCACACACACACCACACATACACTACATCACACACCACACATATGCCACATATATCATACACACACCCCACACCCCACACATATACCACATACACAAATACCACATCACACGCCACACCACACACACCACACACCCCACATATCACACACACACTGCACATACACCACATCACACACCACACACATGCCACACACCACACATCACACACACACCACACATACACCACATCACACACACACACCCCACACCCCACACATACACCACATACACAAATACCATATCACACACCACACCACACACACCACACACCCCACATATCGCACACACTGCACATACACCACATCACACACCACATATATGCCACACACCACACATCACACACACACCACACATACACCACATCACATACCACACACACATCACATGTCATACACACCACACACACAACACACACAACATACATCACATGACACACATCACATATCACGTCACAAACACCACACACACAGCACACCACACACCACACACATACACCACATACACAAGCACTACACTACACACCACACATACACCATACCACACACACAGCACACACAGCACACATCACATGTCACACATATTACATACATGCTGAACACACACAACACACATTATGTGTCACATACAACACACACATCACACGCCACATACACAAGCTTCACACTACACACCACACACACACCACACACATCACATGTCACACACATCATCTCAATCACATCGGGGTCACCACCTGCGATGTTGGTCATCACCTACCGAGGTCTGTCCTGCAGACTGTGACTCAACAACGGATGAATAAATGCACTCTCACACCTGGTTCGGTGATTCACATGGGCTAGGGATGGTCATCAGCTGCTTTCAGAGGGCGAAATGCAGCCAATCAACCAAGACCACCCTGCTCCATCCTCACATTTATTCAGTAAAGATTTCATAACAGAAGTTCTAAGTTAACATGCTTGTGGATAGTTAACATGGTTAAAAGAGTGGTTTTATGAATGATAAAAGCTTTAAGTTCAGAGGCCCAGAGTAAACACGGTTAATGGGTGATTCCCCTTTGACCTCCCCCTGAGAGGGACATCCAGCACAAAGTTTACATGAGTAAACAGAGTAGAGACAAAGGGATGAGGGGTAAATAGACTGAACCGGAGGCCTTTTATCATCCCTATCTTTTCCTAACGTAACAGACTGGCTGTCTTCAGCCTGTCCCAATAAAACTTTTTGGCCTTCCAAAAGGTTTGAGACCATAACCTATAACTTTCTGTAATATTTCCCTAATATTTTGCCAGCCACTCCAAGTGAATTCCAACAATTAGGCACAACTAATCAGCATTAACAGTAAAATCAAGATAATAAGAATGACAAAACAGACTCTGTAATAGTAAAATGCCTAGTTATAAACAGGACCTAAAAACATGTTAGGCAAGGGTTAAGTCACATACTCCTACACTTAAAGAGTAAACTATGCTAGGCCGGGCGCGGTGGCTCAAGCCTGTAATCCCAGCACTTTGGGAGGCCGAGGCGGGTGGATCACAAGGTCAAGAGATCGAGACCATCCTGGTCAACATGGTGAAACCC
>NW_016107494.1:184432-202833 GCF_001604975.1 Cebus imitator | reverse complement strand
AAAAAAAAAAAGAGTAAACTATGCTCTAACTGCCGCAAGATTTTTCTTTTTCTCCAGCACCCAAACAAGAACTGGCCTTGAGATAAGCTGACTGACTCCTAGCCCCTACCCCACCAGCTATAACTACAGCTTTAGTTAGACAAGAGACCAATTTCAGTAACTTTCTCCTTATAAGAGACCACCAACCATGGGCCAGGTCTGACTAGCTTATAGAAAACACACGCTTGCATACCTTTATGTCCTAAAAAAAACCTTTTGACTTATAAGGCCTAAATATAATACATTTAAATGTTAATCCTTTACCTCAAAATAAACATGGGTCACACATGTATGTTTGTTCAATATACACTTGTCAGGACCATCTTCATAAGTTTGTGTTATCTATATTATAAGGCTGAGTGTTACCTATATACCAGATTATTCTCACAATATAATGCAAGCTATGCAGGCCTTAGATACTCATATTTCTACTATATATGCTCTCTCAAGACCCTGGGACAGCATGGTTTATTCAACTCCCTAATACATGGAAGACTGTCATATACAATATAATTGTCATTCTGCTCATTGTTTGCTTTTGTTGCTATGGATTTTATTGCTGTTGTACAGTTTGCACGGAAATGTAGGACAAGCTTTCTCAAAAACCACTAGGTCCTTGCACCATAATGCTCCAACAAACCCCTACTATAAGTCCAGGAATTCAAGAATTTTTCCGAGTCCAGATCAACATATTTCGTTCCAATACCACTTTACTGTGCCCTTTCTCAGCGGGAAACAGCCAGATTGACTACATTGCCCACTTTCCATAAAAATGTAATGGAATTTGACATGGGGACTTTTAAATGAGCAGCTTTGAGATATTGGTGAGAAATCACAAGCTTGTTGAGGTTGGCCCTGTAAGAGGAACCATGACAGGCTAATTTTTGTATTTTTAGTAGAGATGGTGTTTCCACATATTGGCCAGGATGGTTTCGATCTCCTGGCTTCATGATCTGTCTGCTTCAGCCTCCCAAAGGGCTGAGATTATAGGCAAAAGCCACCATGCCTGGGCAATAATTACTATTTTCCAAAGCTAGTCAATACTTGTGATATGGTTTGCATGTTTGTGTCTCAATGATTGGCTTTCTGTGTAGTGAGCAGCAGGACCTAGGCAGAATCCCTGGTGTTTCAGTAACAACTTTAGCTCAAAATAATTATCATGGCATATTTGGGGTGGCATGTCATGAACTCCCTCATAATCTTGCATCTTATGATGAACAAACCAACAAGATCACAGCACCTTAAAGAGATGCACGTTTCCCATGTTTGAAACTGCTCAAAGTAGCCTTTTGACTCCTGCAGCAGTGCTTGTCACCCCCCAACTCACACCCCCTTTCCCAGTGCCCAGGCATTGGAATCTAATGATGGCTCAAACCAGAGGAAGCAGAATTCCTTAGAGGGTAGCTATGTTAGTCCATTTTCACACTGCTATAAAGAATTACCCAAGACTGGGTAATTTATAGAGGTTTAATTGACTCACAGTTCCACATAGCTGGGGAGGCCTCAGGAAATTTACAATTATTGTGGAAGATGAAAGGGAAGTGAGGCACATCTGAAATGGTGGCAGGAGAGAAACAATGAGGGCAAGGTGGAGGGCAAGGTGGAAAGTGCCACACTTTAAAACTATCAGCTCTCAAGAGAATTTATTCACTATCACAAGAACAGTAGGGGGGAAACTGCCTCCATGATTCAATCACCTCCCAGCAAGCCCCTCCTCCAACATATGAGGATTATAATTCGAGATGAGATTTTGGGTGACACAGAGCCAAACCACATCATTCTGCAACTGACCCTCCCAAATTTCATGTTCTTTTCACATTTCAAAACCAATCATGACCTTCCAACAGTCCCCAAAGTCTTACCTCATTCCAGCATTAACTCAAAAGTCCAAGTCCAAACTCTTATCTGAGACAAGGCAGCTTCCTTCCACTTATGAGTCTGTAAAATAAAAAACAAGTTAGTTACTTCCAAAAAACAATGGGAATATAGGCATTTGGTAAATGCTCCCATGCCAAATGGGCGAAATTGGCCAAAATAAATGGGCTACAGGCCCCATGGAAGTCAAAAACCCAACAGGGCAATCATTAAATCTTAAAGCTCCAAAATAATATATTTTGACTCCATGTCTCACATCCAGGGCACACTAATGCAAGGGGTGGGCTCCCAAGGCATTGGGCAGCCTCTGTGGTTCTGCAGGGTATGGCTCCTGCTCTAGGTTCTGGAGGATGGTGGCCCTCTCCTCACAGCTCCACTAGGCAGTGCCACAGTAGGAACTCCATGTGGGTTCTCTGACCCCATTCCTTTCCACACTGTCCTAGGAGAGTTTGTCCATGAGGGCTGTGAATTTTCCATGTCTTTATGCTTTGCTTCCCTTTTAAACATAAGTTTCAATTTCAGACCAATCTATTTGTCAATGCATATAATTATGCACTTTTAGAAAGAGCCAGGTTACATCTTGAATGTTTTGCTACTTAGAAATTTGTTCTGCCAGATACCCTAAATCATCTCCCTCAAATTCAAAGTTTCACAGATCCCTAGGGCAGTGGCAAAATGCCACCAGTCTCTTTGCTGAAGCACAGCAAGGAACTGAACCTTTACTCCAGTTCCCAAGTTTTACCCACCTCCATGTAAAACTTCCTCAGCCTGGACTTCATTGTCCATATCACTTTCAGCATTTTGCTCACAGCCATTCAACAAATTTCTAGGAAGTTCCAAAATTTTTAATATCTTCCTGTTGTCTGAGTTCTCCAAAATGCTTCAGCCTCTGCCCATTACGCAGTTCCAAAGTTGCGTCCACATTTTTAGGTATCTTGACAGCAGTGCCCCACTGTTCTAGTACCAATTTTCTGTTTTAGTCTTTTTTCACACTGCTATAAAGAGCTGAGACTGGTTATTTATTTATTTATATTTATTTATGTATTTGAGACACAGTCTTCCTCTGTCGCCCGGGCTGGAGTCAGTGGCGCAATCTCGGCTCACTGCACCCTCTGCCTGCCATGTTCAAGCAATTCTCCTGCCTCAGTCTCCCAAGTAGCTGGACCCACAGGCACACGCCATCATGCCTGGCTAATTTTTTGCACTTTTAGTAGAGATGGGATTTCACCATGCTGGCCAGGCTGGTCTCAAACTCCTGACTTCATGACCCCCCCACCTCAGCCTCCCAAAGTGCTGGGATTACAAATGTAAGCCACCGCTCCCAGCTGAGACTGGTAATTTCTAAAGAAAAGAGGTTTAATTAACTCACAGCTTCACGTGGCTGAGGAGGCCTTAGGAAACTTATAATCATGACAGAAGGCAAAGGGGAAGGAGGGTATGTCCTACATGGTAGCAGCAGAGAGTGAAAAACAAGGGGGAAATCATCAGCTCTCATGAGAACTCACTATCATGAGAACAGCATAGGGGAAACTGCCCTCCATGATCCAATCACTTCCCACCAGTCCCCACCTATGACACATGGGGATTATAATTCAAGATGAGATTTGAGTGTGGACAGAGCCAGGGGCCGAACCATATCAGTAGCTGATTCCATGGGTTGAGGCAAGAAAACTCATGAAGGCTTTAAAATCACCTATGCCCTGGAGAGCAGGGATTTTCAATGCAAATGTCAGGGACAACATAGAAAGGAGAAAGGAACCAATCTACAGTGCCCACTGGCCATGATGTGGCAATCTGAACATCAAACATTTTATTTTAGCAAGACTTTGAAAGATAGCATGTTAATGAGCTTAAAAGAAAAAAAATGTAATATAAACATACTTAAAGCCAACTTGGGCAAGGTGTTAATACAATTAAATAGGCTTTATTTTTATTGATTTTATCAGTAGGGAAATAGGGTAGCCTGGATAATAACCCCCAAATATATCAGTTTCTAATCCCTGGAACTTGTGAATGGTACTTTATATGGCAAAGGCTTCACAGCATGATTACATTAAGAATTTTGTGTTGAGGAGATTATCCTGGATCATGCTGTTGGAACCTAAATGCCATCACATGTATTCCTATAACAAAGAACCAGGCGGGGAGATTTGAGATAGACGATGAGGATAAGTCAGCGTAATCACAGAGACAGAGATTAGAGTGATGTGGCCACAAAGCAAGGAATGCTGGCAGCCACCAGAGGCTGGAAGAGGCAAGGGACGGATTCTCCCGAGAGCATCCAGGTAAAGTGTGGCCCTGATGACACCTGGATTTCAGCCCAGTGAAGCAGATTTAAGACTGCTGACCTCCAGAGCTGTGAGGGATAAAAATGTATGTTTTTTCAAGCTACCAATAGTTTGTATGGTAATTTATTATAGTAGTCACAGGAAGCTAATTCAAGAAGTATTTATACAAAATAGATGTTTTGTTACTACTACCAGTGCTGGTTTATAAAGTATACAACTTTTTCTGTGTAAGTAAAAGGAAGGGAGTACTAATATTAGGAGCTAATGTTAAATGTACCAAATAATAGCTGATAAAACAAGAATGTGAGGCCAGGAAGAGTGGCTATTTTTGTAATCCCAGCCCTTTGGGAGGCCAAGGCAGGAGGATCACTAGAGCCCAGATGGGCAACATGGCGAGACCTCATCTATACAAAAAATAAAAATAACAATAAAATTAGCTAGGCACGGTGGCATGTGCCTGTAGCCCCAGCTACTCAGGAGGCTGAGGTGGGAAGATTGCTTGAGCCCAGGAAGTCAAGGCTATAGAGAGCCATAATCACACCACTGAATTCCAGCCTGTATGAAAGAGAGAGACCTTGTCTTGAAAAACAAAACAAAACAAAAAACAAAAACACCCAAAAAATAAGTGAACCAAGAGGAGTACAAGGGTTTAGGAGTATGTTCAACAGGGATGAATAAGCCAAGTCCTTAAAGAAGGAGAGCCTACTAACCAGACTCAACAGTCCTGACAAAGATTCTCCCCCTGACCAAACTAGCCAGGCTAGTTTGGAGCCCTCTTCTCCACTAGACCTCAACCCTGACCTGTAATGACTTGAACAAAACACTTACATAGTTTCTAAGAGCTCAAGTCTACATCCCTAGGACAACCCCAGCATTCCTTAAAGTTCTGTCTGAAAAAAACTCAAGACTACCAAAAGAATTTACTGTTTGTTTAGCTGACACCTGAAAATAGGGGCCCTGTCTCCCAGCCTCTGTGGGAAGCTAGGAGCCTAACTTCAGTAAACACCAGTTAACAAACCCAGCTGGGTTTCACGCGGACCAACTCCTTCTTCTTCTTCTTCTTCTTCTTTTTTTTTTTTTTTTAGACAGGACTTTTTGTCTTTCTCCCAGGCTAAAATACAGTGGCGCGAACTCAGTTCACTGCAACCTCCACCTTCCTGGTTCAAGCAATTCTCCTGCCTCAGCCTCCCGAGTAGCTGGATTACAGGTGCCTGCCACCACGCCCAGCTAGTTTTTGTATTTTTTAGTAAAGACGGGGTTTCACTATGTTGGCCAGGCTAGTCTCGAACTCCTGACCTCGTGACCTGCTGGCCTTGGCCTCCCAAAGTGCTGGAATTACAGGCATGAGCCACCACGCCCAGCCCAAATCCTTCTTCGTTTTGTAATTTTTCACTTCTCTACTCTATGGAGCCCCTGCTCACTCCCCTCCCTAGTCCTGTATTATCCCTTTTAAACGGCCAGTCACCTTTGTGCAAAGAGAAGTTATGTTCAGTTCACAATCTACTCTTTCCCTATTGCAATCATATGTTACTAATTAAAATTTGGGCTGACCCTGGCACAGTGGTGCAAGCACATGGTCCCAGCTACTCAGAGGGCTAAGGTGGGAAGATCACTTGAGCCTAGGAGTCCAAGATGGTCCCAGGAAACATAGCAATACACACTTCCCATCCCCATCTCTATATTAAACAAACAAATAAATAAATATTAACTGGTGTCCAGCTTTTTTTTTTTTTTTGAGACGAGTTTTGCTCTTGTTGCCCAGGCTGGAGTGCAATGGTGCAATCTCGCAATCTCAGCTCACTGCCACCTCAGTCTCCTGGGTTCAAATGACTCTCCTGCCTCAGCACACCCAGCTAAGTTTGTGTTTTTAGTAGAGACAGGGTTTGTCCATGTTGGTCAGGCTGGTCTCGAACTCCCGACCTCAGGTGATCCAACCGCCTCAGCCTCCCAAAGTGCTAGGATTACAGGCATGAGCCACTGTGCCTGACCAGCTTTGTTTATCTTTGAAACCCCCACCCCTCCTGGGAATCAGATCTTCCAAGGCCCTTACTGATTATTACAAAATACTCAGGAGAGTTCCAGGGCTTTTAACACTGCTAACAGATCAGGGTGTGAGCTACACCATGCTGACCTAGGGAGATGCCAAATTAGGGAGAAACGATATGTTATAAATGACAAGAAAAAAAACCACTATGAAAAACTAAAACCTCATTGACGTGTCTGGTGGAGATTTTTAAGAAAAGGGAGCAATGGGGTAGCTACAAGTCACCTGGAACCACATACCTATGTCAGGGTCCAACATGAGCTACCTGCTCAGTCGCCCAAACCCCAAGGCCATGGCTGCTGGCAGGGTACTGTTTCTACTTTAAAAGTTCTCATTAGATTTACAGAATTATGAAGAGTAGAAGGAGTAAAATTCCTGAGACCTGACGGAGGCAAGCCCTAAGAAAAAGTGGGGCTAACAGGAAGACGAGAGAAGTGTAAGGTAACGGATGTGCTTTGGTCAAGGACAGGCCGAGGTGGAACGCAGAGTGACTCAGTGAGTTTAGAGTGCGGGTGTATAACTCCACTCCTACGACAGCTAGGCAGTCGTAACACAGGAAGGCCATCCCTTGGCTCTCACAGGTGTGATTGCCCTGCTGACACTGTACAAGCTCACTCGCACTCATGCCCCAAGAAAGAGAAAGAGAGTCAGAGTGGTCTGTCTTTGCAGACGGATGGGAGACCCAAAGCCCAGAGAGAGAAAGAGTTCAGCTGCTGACCCTGACAGGAGAGCCAGCCCGTAGCTGTGTGTGGGAGCTGCCGGACTGAGCAGCCGAGACAGGGCGAACAGTGAGAGGAAGCTAGTGTGAGTGAGAGAGCTGCTGAATAAAACTACCTTTCACCTGCTGATGGGCCCCCCGAGTGTTCCTTCAGCTGTCTGCTCATCCACCCACTCCCTTCAGACTCAGAGCGAGCTCAAACCTGACCCCAAGCACAACACTTGGCGTAGTCATGAACCTGACAAGAAGGGAAACGATGATCAGTTGGTAGCATTGGAGCTGCTAGAAGTTGTACTTGTGTCCGTAATACCGATAAACTTGGTAGCCCAATAAGATGGGATCTTTCCCTGTTGGGTGTCAGAGTGAATACATGAAACTGCAGTGTCAAGCAGAGCAAGCTTTATCCGATGGCCAAAGAGCAGAGAATCAAAAGCATGGCTTGCAAATTAACTTTTCAAGTAGTGAAGGGCAAGGGGGTTAAAATACAGGGTTTCACTAATGAAGGGGTTAGACATTAAAAGCAACGGGGGAAACAGTCATGTCTTTTCTGGAAACAGGCAGTGAACTTCTCGGAACTGTGTGTCCTTTATGGTTTCTTCTGGTCATTGTCATGGCAGTTCTCAAGTATCATGTCTCTGGTGAGCGTGTCATTTAGATTATAAGGAAGCCTGAGATCTTTTTGAGGTTTTTATTTGACTGTCTTGGTTCTAACCAGTCTCAGCTGGTCTGGTTACAAAGGGAAATTTTCACCTCAAGCATCTCATTTCTTAAACATAAGCAGAGTTAGGGAATGGTAGAAATTCAGCTATGGCACGTAGGCATGACACCAGGTAACAACACAGGCTTGGCTTTGGAATCATGTAAAACTGTGTGTGTCTTTTCTGTGTGCAAAGGGAGTTAAAGTATTTAACTAGAAATGAATACATTTGTCTTTGGATTCTAATGAAATATTTAGAGGTGTGTATACATTTGGGGAACTGTAATTTGTTAAATTCATATGCAGATACTTAGAGGATCATTGATGGCTTTCTAAGATTAGTAAAATGGCATGAAATAACATGTGTGGGGTCCCATTAAATACAGAATCATCACCACTGATAAATTCCAGGTGGTATAAGATGTGATACACAACTCTACTTCCTTCTCAGAAAGAGACAGAGGCCAGGTGGAAGGGAGATTCCAGAGCCCTGTGGGGAACAGATGGAGACGGGAGGTGTGTCCATTCTCAGCACCGTGCCAAGTGGGTCTCGTGGCTGCATGAAGAGGTCTCAGAACCAGAATCACTTTCCCTGGGTGGGCAGGAGGAGTGGAACACTTGTTTTATTTCTCTTTCAGGGCAAAGCAAGTGGGGAGAGATTCACAGGCCCCAGGTGCTGTCCCTCCTTCTTGCCACTGACTTCCATCTCCTCTCAGCAACTTCTCAGAGACGTGTTCTTTCCAGGGCGGAAAAAGGAAAAGCACCACATCAGCGTCCACAGGGCAAGCGGTGGAGTGGGGAAGGGCCAGGGGTTCTGGGCAGCGCTGAGTGAGCGGGGGGCGGCAATGACACCAGAGAACCTGCCTAACTCTATGCTTGGTAGCAGTGAGCTCAGCCTCTGACATGCCCCTTTATCGCTCTAGGTTTGGCTGTAATTCCTGGAAGCAGAGGTGATTCCTGCCCACCTGCAGCCCTTTACTAAGGACAATTAGGACAGTCCTGTGCCTCTCTCACAAAGGGGTGGTCTAACCCAACATGTGTATTGTCCACCTTTGGCGTAGGTCCAAGGCGGCGCTGAAGCACTAAAGAAGAGCGCTACTTCTCACCCCTCCCCCACTTTTCCATGTGGGTGTCACCTGTGTACAATGAGTGCCAAGGGCCGGCAGACAAGCAGGTTAATCGTTAGTAGCATTTCCCCGTACATTTATAATGGAGATCGATTGTACAACACGAAGACTATACTGCATAATAATGTACTGTATGTCTGAAAATTGCTAAAAGTAGATTTTCAATGTTCTCACCACAAAGAATGACACATGCGTGAGGCAAAGGATATGTTAATTAGCTTGATTTAGTCTTTTCACAATATCTACATATATCAATCCATTGTACTTGGAGAGACTTTCTCACGTGATGCTTCACCTGTCACTGTGGACTTCCAGCTTGAGGGTTTCCTGGGGGGAGGGGCTCCCTCTTCTACCTCCAGGTAAGACTGATTTGGGCCAGCAGCGCTCCATAAGGTGGACACACCAGAGGCACACACGGATGGCCCTGGACCCTGGAAGCAGAGGGTATCAGTTCTCAACCCACGCCCCTGACCACTGTCTGGGGCAGACTCCTCACCCCGCCAGGCGACTGCACCTGCAGCTGCATTAGGCCCCCTTTCCTGGCAGCTTGTGCAGAGCAAACAAGAGAAAAAAAAGGCAATCCTCTCTGTATGTATGTGATAGCTGCATTCTTGGAAAATTCAGTCCAAAAGTTATGCTACCAAATGCTTTGCATTCATACGTAAAACTGATTTAGGTTCTAAGCCCCAATAATTACAACTTCTGTCAATGTAGACATTCTACAGTCATGAGAGATTGGGACAATCTTTCGTTGTTCAGAACCATCCCCAACGTTACAAGATGTCCAGCAACCCTATTTCCTGCCCATAAAATGGCATGAACCACCACTGCCACTAAGAATAACTAACCATTCTTGCCGGGCACGGTGGCTCACGCCTGTAATCCCAGCACTTTGGGAGATCCCAGCACTCGGGTGGATCACGAGGTCAAGAGATTGAGACCATCCTGGTCAACATGGTGAAACCCCGTCTCTACTAAAAATAGAAAAAATTAGCTGGGCATGGTGGCGCATGCCTGTAATCCCAGCTACTCGGGAGGCTGAGGCAGGAGAATTACCTGAATCCAGGAAGCGGAGGTTGCGGTGAGCTGAGATCACGCCATTGCACTCCAGCCTGGGTAATAAGAGCGAAACTCCGTCTCAAAAATAAATAAATAAATAACCATTCTAAAACACCTCCGTAAGTCACCAAAACACTTCCCAGGGAATTTCACCTCCCTGTTGAGAATGACTAACCGATCATTAAAGGGTTTAGTTAATGAAAAGATCAGTATTGGCAGAAACAAAAAAGAACGCATGCATCAGCTCTTATTGGTGGATGAGAGGGGAACTAATATCCACAGATCTCCAAAAGACCATGTCGATAATTGTATAATCATGTCTTGGTGTATCTGTCACATGGGTTAGATTATGCTGCAGGAGAAACCTCCACACCCCAAGTTCCAGCGGCCAAACAATTTCTCCCCCACACTCCATGTCTGGTAGGCATTGAAAGAAGCACTCTACTCATCCTCAGCCTGGTAGGAGGAGGATGAGGTGAACCTCCTAGAATAGCTCCTAAATCTTCCCCTAAAAAGTGTCAAATGTCACTTCTTGCCAAAGCTGGTGTCAAAGTCATTCTGCGACACACAGAGGGTGGGGAAGTGCAATCCAACATGCATCCAGGAAGGGAAAGAAATAAATGTGTAGTGACTAGCTCTAATGACTGCTCTTATGGATTCAAACTCAGTGCCCACGCACTAACGGCAGCATGAGCATGTTGCTTGGCTTCTGCAAATCTGTTTCCTCATCAGTAATACTAACAAAAATTATAGAAGACTTTGCTTATTGGTCACTTATTGTGTGTACTAAACATTTGATATTTCACTGGCTTGACAGAAAAGTTACAAGGTAAATGAGGAAAATCATATACTTTAGTGGTAATATTATGAAAACTCGACAAGATAATGTATGCAAACAATAGTTTGTGCTTTAATAATTGCAACTGAGTTCAGCTCTGTGAAAGGTATGGTAAGGGGTGGGGAAGAACAGGCTAGGAGGCTCAAGAGAAGTCAAAGATGTGGACATAACCTCCAGGAAGGACATGGGCATTTGGGAAGGTAAGACACGAGTGTAGAAAAGTGTAAGATATTCTTGCTGTGGCAACTCTGAGGAAGAATAAAAACAGGTTTTGAGGAAGCAGAAAAGGAAGAATAGGGGACACCAAGCTAGTATGAAGAATCAGCTGAGGTATAAAGACAGATTGAGATTCCAGGGTCTAGGGGGAGGGATCCCAAGTCATGTGCTGGTCAGGGCATGCAGAAGAGTTTCCAGTATTCCTCAGTTATGCTCTGCTGTCTTCAGTTATCCTCCTAATGGATCTAGGTTTTCTACATACTTGTAATCAACTCCAGCTGACACCAGCATTAACACTTGTCTAATCCAATCCCCTCTTTTTCAGATAAGAAATCTGAGGCTCAGCAAAAATACAAAATTTGGCTAAAGCTGAATGGCAATAGATCTGGATTTCCTAATTCTCTCTAATGCCTGCTGCCCCCACCACACCCCCACCAACTGCCACCCCTGGCCACTGTCCCATCTCCTCAGTCCTGGGAAGAATACCCAGGAGTTTGCTCTTGCATCCAAGCAAGATCTGGGAGAATACATTAATATATCCAGAGATTCATTGACCCTTCCTGGGGAAGATTATACTCTCCTGCCTCACTGATGTCAGACTTGGTCAAATGACTTGCTCCAATCAATGCAACGGTGAGCAGAAGCGTTGTGTGTCGCTTTGCAGCAGAAGCTTTAAGGAACAGTGTGTGGTTTGCTATGCTCCCTTTTTACTCCGCATGACCGCTAGTGATTCTTCATACAGAGTCTTCTCTATCCGTTGGGTTCCAGGTTAAGATGACACAGAGCAGAAATGCAGCTTACTAAGATAACATAAACAAGGATTAAATATTTAATGTTTTAGCTTCTGACACCTTGGGGTCACTTGTGACAGCAGCATTACCTAGCCTATCTCAACTGATATATATGACACAGCTATTGTCTCTCACTTGCTATCAGCACTGCTGGCTAAAGACTGTGAAGGTTCTATGCTAAAGCATGTACCTTACACAAAAGTAAAAGGTATGTTCCTACCCTCTAAATCCTCAAGATATGGGACACAGACCAGGAGTGGAAACAGTTGAAACACAAAGGCAGAATACAACCGAACAGGTACATTCATCGATGTGGGCACGCTCAAATGGCCTCATCCTCTGGGCTGTTCATGGATAATTTTCTTCAGAAGGGCCTTTTGAGAAAGGTTGGAATAGTGAAGTTTTCCCATTCTAAAGAAAATGGCAGGAAGGAAGAGAAGCCTGGCAGGGCCAAAGCTGTTCCTTAATCACTATCGTCCCATGCGAGGAGTTTTACTGCTACCTACCCTGAGTAACATGTGGATAGACACAGGTCAGAGAGATGAAGAGATGTGAGGGTGTTAAGTCATCCAGCCCCCAGCCTGAGATCACCCACCACTTTCCAAACACCCCGCAGCCACCCAGGATAACAGGGCCTCTTGGAGAGTCTGAGGGTTCTTGCCATGTTGATGAGGGACAGATGGTGTTTGCATCTCTTTCAAGGACAGACTTGTGTCATGCAAAGGTGAAGGACTACATAAAGACTCTGCAAACATACTCAATCCCATTTATGACACCCATTTATAGAGCTGGCACCTGACCAATTCATCAAAACTCTGCCCTTCCTGGACATGTAAAATGGGTGCACAATAGCAGGGCAAAGCTCAAGCAGCCAGGAGAGAACCTGGATGGGAGAGAACCTGGATGGGAGAGAATCAGGCTGAGCAGGGAGTGGTGCCCACGGCAGAGCCCGTCCTAGAGGAAGGTACCAGTTGTGCAGCTCCCCATCACACTTCAGGTTCCTCACGGACCCATCAATATCTGCTATGCTCCTTGTAAGAACTTGTGCGTAAGGGAAGTATGAACGCTTACAATTTTCTTATGCAGATTCTAAAGCCAAAGTGCCTGGGAGCTGCTGCTGCGACGATGCTCCCACCCGTCACTTCCGTGGAGCTTGTAACCAGAAAGCACTGATATGTTAGGGGCAGTCCAAACCTGAGACTTGAAAAGTGAGTGAGATTAAGATGGGGCTACAGGCCCCTGGTCTACGGAACTCCCACTTCCAGGAGGCTAGAGGGAAACGGAAGAGGGAGTTGTTGTGTGTGGAGAAGCCACCAGGCCAAGCATGAGGATCTCAAACCTGAGTCCCAGCTTTTTTTGGCTTAGCTCAAGAGATAGGAACTGAACAGCTACAACCTGGAGGACCAGGGATGAGGTCTCATGCTGAGGCCTACATTTGCTTAGCCAGAAATGAGAGTGTCAAAAAATTATAACACATTTAGTTTGAAGATCTCAATTGGCTATTAATTACAATTCTAATTTTATTTTATTTTATTGAGACAGAGTCTCACGCTGTGGCCCAGGATGGGGTGCAGTGGAGCAATTACGGCTCACTGCAGCCTTGAGCCCCTTGGGCTCAAGCAATTCTCCCACCCAAGTCTCCTGAGTAGCTGGGACTACAGGAGTGTACCACCACACCTGGTTAATTTTTGTTGTTGTTGTTGTACAGACAGGTTCTTGCTATGTTGCCCAGGCTGGTCTCAAACTCCTGGCCTTAAGCAATTCTCCCCCATGACCTTCCAAAAGTCCTAGAATTATAGGCATGAGCTTCTCTCTGCAACCTATTTGCAATTCTAAAATAGGCAATACCTCATCCTATAAAATAGAATGAATGTTCCCATGAGCTGCACCAAGGGGATTGGCTTTGTTGATGAAAAGAGATAAATTCTGTAAAATATCTGCAAAGATTTATTCTGAGCCAAATATGAGGAATATAACCCATGACACAGACCCAGGGGGTCAATGTGTTTGGGCTATAACTTAGTCTTAAATGTTTTAGGAATATATAAGACATCAATCAATACATGTAAAATGTACATTGTTTTAGTCCAGAAAGGTGGAACAACTCAAAGTAGGGTGGGAGCAAGGGCTGGGGGAGAGGCATTTATAGATCATAGATAGATTCAAAGATTTTCTGATTGGAAATTGGTTGAAAGAGTTATTATTTAAAGATCTGAAATCAGTAGGAAGGCATGTCTGGGTTAAGATAAGAGGTTATGAACCAGGTGCAATGGCTCACGCCTGTAATTTCAGCACTTTAGGAGGCTAAGGCAGGCAGATCACAAGGTCAGGAGTTCAAGACAAGCCTGGCCAACAGGGTGAAACCCCATCTCTACTAAGGATACAAAACATTAGTTGGGTGTGGTGGTGGGCGCCTATAATCCCAGCTACTTGGGAAGTTGACGCAGGAGAATCACTTGAACCCGGTAGGTGGAGGTTGCAGTGAGCCAAGATTGCAGCACTGCACTCCAGCCTGGGCAACAGGGCAAGACTCCATCTCAAAAACAAAAATTAAGGAGTTACGAAGACTAAGATTTTTATTATGCAGATGAAATCTCCATGTAGGAGATTCTCGACAGAACGTAGATTTTCCCTACAAAAAATAGCTTTACAGGGCCATTTCAAAATATGCCAAAGAAATATATTTTGGGGTAAAATAATTTTATTTCTTTCAGAGCCTATTATCTGTTATGTTAGTATGTTATTGCTATAAAGAGCTACCTTGTCAGCCTTAAGGTCTCTGTTTTAATGTTAATGCTGGTCAGTTGTGCCTTAATTCCAAAAGGAGTATTTTATGAGGCATGTCCAACCCCTGCTTCCTATAATGGCCTGAACTAGTTTTTTGGGTTAGCTTTGGAATGCCCTTGTCCAAGAGGAGGGGTCCATTCAGTTGGTGGGGGGCTTAGAATTTTATTTTTGGCTTACAGCTTTATAAACAGAAAAGGGCTCAGGAAAGCAGAAGAGAGAACTAAAAGAGTATTGATCATTTCAAAGTTACTTTCCTTGCAAAGGTTAAAGCAAAGGGTATTTTCTTATAATGTTAGCTAAAATTGACCTGTTTGAGGACCTAGCTGTTTTCTCTCTCTCTCTTGATTTCTTGGCAAGTCAGATAAACAGCTTAGTTTGAGTTTGGTATTGTAGATTTTCAGCATAAATTACTCCACTTTGGTTTGGTCTATTGGGCCCAGTGGCAGATTAGTCTAAACCAGTGGCCTCCTATAAATTTTATTTAATGGGAATTAAATAAACTCCGGTATCTCTGTCAACCCCAAGGCCTAGATAGCAGCAGGACCTTACACTGAGCAAGGCCGGAGGTCAATAAAGGGTATTCACACTGGATAGGCTTCTTCTGGTTAAAGAATGGCCCAGGGCAAAGGCTTCCGTTGGGCCCTGAAACTGAAAGAGAGGTATAGATAAAGTTTTCCAAACAACCTGCACTCCCTCTTATTTTATAATAATTAATTTATTGGTGTGATGTGTTTAGAAGGACACAAATGGCTCCAAGACATATCCTTGGTAGGTGATTTACACAGGAGTTATTGGGAATTCATTGTCTGGAGCTATAGCTATAAGTATCAGCCCTCACTATGAATTAAAATCATCTGTAGATCTTTAAACATATATCCATGTCCAGTTTATCCTCAGAGATTCTGATCTAAGCTGCCAGGAGAGGGGCCTTAGCAACTTTATTTAAGATGGGCCTGGAATGGTTAAGCATCAGTAAAATGGCAGTTGTCTAAGAAGTGCTCAGAAGCATGCCCAGCATTCTGTGGTCCACCAGGGATCCCTGAAGGTGACTCTGCTCTTCCAGGACAGTCGTCATCCTCGCAAGCTGCTGGGAAATGGCTCATCAGGGCAACCAAGATCCATGCCCTGCACCCCACCCAACTCAGAGAGATGGAAACTCTACTCTGGACTGTCACAGCCAAGAACACAGGGCTTCCTCTCCCCGCTGCTCCCAGTCAAAGAACAAACTTCTGTCGACCTACATTAACAGAGAAGGAGACTCTCTAACAAAAATGATGCTTATTTAGGAATAGGTATTGCAATGGAAATATATGTGCCATAGAAAACTATATGTGTATTCAGAGAGGTAAAGAAAGACAAAGGGTTTTTAAAGGAAAAATAAGGATTACATAATTAGTTTGAGGTAACTATCCTTGCCTACAAGAATCAAAGAATAAGGGTGGTTCCAGTCTGCGGCTGGACAAGCAGTTGCTGGGCAGAGGTCCTCACAGAATTATATTTTTGTGTAAAGCTGTGATGGCCTTTGTGTGAGGTTGTGGTTTTTGCAGAGCCTTTTGTGATGGTTCTTGCTATCAGTCATCTGTGCATTAGAACCCCCTGTTTATGGCCTTTTCTGACTCTTTTTGTCAGAGCTTTTAACACAAGTGGCTTGTTTTGATTCTGATAACTTTCATACTTTCTGGAGCAGGAAGTCAGCATGTCTCATCCTATTCCCAGCTTCTTTCTACTGAGGATAATAAATTCCCGGTGGGTATGGCTGACAGGTGAAGACTTCCTTCTTCCTCACAGCTCCTAGTCATGGGATAGAGACTGTACCTTGAGATTACTGCACATACCGCAAATACTGAGGCCCCCAATCACCATTGGCCTAGTTCACTGGCAGCAGTTCCATGCCAATAAAGGCCAAACTGAGAAATTCTAGGGCTTCTGCATACCATTCTACTAAGTGCAGAAAGTAGAGGCATCACTCAGGAGAAGCGTGCCATTGTCTCCAGAGCCATGGCTCAGAGATTTTACCCAGGAGCAGAAGCAGGCTATAGAAGAGAGAGCTCCAATTTTCTACTCAAAGGAACAGACTTCATTTATAACTGGATGTGAAGTTCAAGTCTAAGAGTCCTCTCAATATAGGACAGAATAAAGCAGTGGAGGTTGTGGTGAAAGGAAATTGGGAAGCAATCATTAGATTCATTGAAGACTGCTATGGACTGAATGCTTGTGTTCGCCCAAAATTCATATGTTGAAATTCTAACCCCTAACCTAATGATATTAGGAGATGGGATCTTTGGGCTTTGGGGGGTCATTAGATCATGAGGATGGAGCCCTCATAAATGGGATTAGTGACCTTATAAAAGGGACCCTAGAGAGCTCTCTCACCTACTTTCTATCATGTGAAGACAGAATAAGAAGTCAATAGTCTGCAACCCAAAGGGGGTCCTCAGCAGACCCTGACCATGCTGGCATCCTGGTCTTGGACTTTCAGTGTCCAGAACTGTGATCAACAAATTTCTTTTGTCTATAAGCCACCTAGTTTATGATCTTTTGTTATAGCACACGAAGCTGACTAAGACAGAAATATAGGCTAAACTGAAGGCCAGCTAGTTTGCCAGAGAAAAACAAGAGACAAGACAGCTACAAACAGCTTCTGGAGTCAGAACATATTTCAATGACTTTGGTAACTGTCCCTTCAAAGGAGCCTGAATTTGATTAGTTAAGTCTATAAGGCAATGTATGCCCAGAGTATTGTTTAAAACAGCTGAGTAATCAGCCTCCAATGAGGGAGCTTAACAGATGAATAAAGTCAGGAATAGACAGTCAAAAAGAAATATACGAAAACCACTATCATCCCACAATGACTGTGGGCATACTAAAGTTTGTGTCCTGTGAGGACCAACATTACAGGCTTTCCACTGCAGGGGGTGGGGAAGAATGAGAGTGGTGGTGGGAGAATAGACTTCATAAAAATAATCCAGCTAACCACTACACAGGTAAGCAGGCAAATAACAATAACAAGCCCACCAGAGGTGGCAGACATGCCCAGAGTTTCTTCAATATGTGATCTAAAATGTCCAGTTTCCAACAAAAGTTATGAGACATGAAAAGAAATAGGAAAATATGGTCCATAACCTAAAGAAAAATCAGGAAACAGAAACTGCCTATATCAATGATGTATTAGTCAGGATTGTCCAGGAAAACAGAATCAACAGCATGTTTACAGGTAGAGAGAGAGAGAGAGAAATTTATCGTAAAGGATTTATTCATGCAGTTATGGAGACTTGGCAAGTTCAAATGTGCAGAGTAGGCTGGCAGGGCTGAAAACCCAGGGAAGACTTGTAATTTGAGTCCAAAGACAGTCTTCTGGCAAAATTCTTCCTTCTTCCAAGGAGGTTAGTCTTTTTCTATAAAGGCTTTCAACTGATTTGATGAGGCCCACCCATATCATAATGGGTAATCTGCTATACTCAGTCTACAGATTTAAATATTAATCTCATCTAATATATAACTTCACAGAAATTTCTTTTTTCTTCACAGAAATTTCTAGAATAATATTTGACAAAATATTTGGATACGGTGGCCTACCTAAGTTGACACATAAAACTCACTTTCACAAGTAACCAGATGTCAGATTTAACAAAGTCTTCAAAGTAGTTCAAAGAACTAAAGGAAACTTGATTAAACAACTAAAGGAAGGTATGATGATAATGTCACATCAGATAGAAAATATCAATAGATAGAAATTATTTTTAAGTATAAATTCTGGAGTTGAAAAGTACAATAACTGAAATAAAAAATTTAGCAGAGGAGTTCAACAGCAGACTTGAACTTGCAGGAGAAAGAACAAACTTGAAGATTGATTTACAGAGATTTTACAATCTTAATAACTGGTAGAATAAAGAATAAAAACAGAGCAACGGGGGTGGGGGGG